>NW_012050253.1:0-3453 GCF_000956235.1 Wasmannia auropunctata
TAGCAAGAGTGTTATATGTCCAAGTAATAATATATATATGCAATATGTCCAAAATTATGTTTAAAAGTATATTTTTGTTTAAATCTGAAGATGAAAGCAATTGTTTGTGCGATGAATCACCATATGGAATTGATCCTTCAAAGAGGCTCCTTGCCTACACGTGGTTTAAAGTCCATGTTTTCTCAATCATTTGGAAAAGAATTGCTTATTGACCTCGAAATTATAGACAGGTATGTGTTAAATAACATTTTTAAGCCAAATACAAGATTACATCCAAAGCAAGGAATTTTAATATAATAAACTAACAAAAAATTTTTATCTTTACAAGAAATGGTACATTTTGGATACAAAATTCTATGGTGATTTCTTACGCGAGTATTTATATTTATTGAAACCTTTTTTAATTAAAAATCAAATTTTAATTTTGAGATTCGATTCGATAAGATAATGTTATCATAATTCTTGTTAACTGAGTCATACGTTGAGTTTATTTACTTTAAATATATAGCCCACTTTAGTTTTAATTTTGCATCTATTTATATTATTATATATTAATATTATTTTTTTAACTGAATAAAATGTAATATAAATAAAATTTTATAAAAAGTGCCCCTATATCAAATTGGATTTGTCATATGTCATTCGTCAGGCCTCTATGAAAAAATAATTTTCACAAGTTTTAATCCTCTATCTTTACTATTACAATAACGGCAAGCTAAAACAAAATTTTCGACCATAATTTTTTTCGTTTTTCTAATTCACGAAAAATTATGAAAAAAATCAAAGATGTTTTAATCATCAAGAAACACCCTTGGAAATTAAAAAAAATTTAGGATGTAAATTCTTAGAAATTGTGTTTTAAATAAATTTAAAAAATTCAATAAGTTTATAATTATTAATTTTCAAGTGAAATTATTGAGTGACTAACATTATATTTTCTCTGTTATACATACCTATATAACATATTACAACATTATTTATTCAAATTTATTTAGATTTTTTAAAAATAAGTGTCAATGGTAAAAAATTGGAAATATAATTTTCTCAAGTTTTTGCGCAAAAAAGTAACTTAATTACACTGCACTGCTGGTTATTAAAATTGCAACAATAAAGAAAACGCATATTAATCATATTAAATCAAAATTTGTAGAATGGATAGATTATGATAAAATATGATAAACTAGACATACTTCTAATAAAAATATCAAATTGTACTTCGCGGAACCTTATACATCTCATGCATCATAAATAATTTGATATATTAATATAATTTTAATAGCGCATGTTTTTCTTAGTATTCTAATGGCTAGCTGTGTATTTAATCCACCTATATACTTTGTAATATATTCTATATATTTTATATGCATAGTACTTAATTAAATAATTTCGATATACATAAAAAGTAACATAACAGGCTTATTTCTTTTCTGTGAACTTTTTGTATTGATCAAAGGTCTACACTGAAGTATTCTTTTTAGTAGGTTATTCATATCTTTCTTTTTTAAAGGCATTTAATTCATTGTACTTTAATCTAATTGTAAGTTTTGAGATAGTGCAACAATAAGTGCAGTGTAGGCTTAAAACAAATTATACAGCTTGTAATTTAAATTGAGCAGAAACTAAAACTTAAAACTTATTGCTCATTATTTATAATAATAAGAGAGGAGATATATATGACTATATTGTATTGTATATGTGTATATTCATATATATACATATATATTCTTTCACACAAATATCAAAAAATTATATTTCAAGATATAAGAAATATTAATAATAAAGTATGGTATTTTATAATGTATAATTCACTTGAAATTTTAAGTTTAAAGAATTTAAACTTAAAATTTTTTAACTTAAAGTTTAAAGAATTTTTTTGATTGAAGAACCCTTAATATTTTTGAATATTATACAAGTTCAGTTTGTAGGGTTTATTTATATCCTTATGCATAATTAAATCAGATATATTGAAGGAATGTATTGAGTGATTTATCTTGAGATCAACGCCAAAATAATTTATCTCACATAAGATTTTTTTATTTTGTCAGTCATAGAAGTCAATCACTTTTCATAGCTTTAAATATCAACTAAAGTGTCAAGTATAGTAATTTTGTTAAATTCTTTAAATATTTTTACTCAGAATACTTCAAAAATGTTACACACACACACACACACACACAAGATATTTCAGATGGTCAAACTATATAAGTATATTCTACTCATAATAAGGATTTAATAATAATTAATTATTATATTGATCAAAAAAGGTGTTTTTGGATCTATGTTCATGTGACTTTTTCATTCTTGCTGTAAGTAGCATACACCTCTAAATTTGACTATCTATTTCTGAAATGCAATATATTTGTATATATGTATATGTATGTATATTTAAAATTATATATACATATATATATATATATATATATATATATATTAGTATTATTATTGTTATGCACTTACATAACTATTTGCTTAATTATTATTTAACCGATGCTAGATTAATCATTTCTTTTTTTTTTGCTAAAAATTCTTAATATATGCTTTAAAGAATGATCCATTTCGAAGAGAGTGACTGAGCAATGACAAGAAGCTGAAATTTGTTTTCAGGTATGAAAATATTCCAGAATCAGGCTGTCTTTTGTCAGAAATTAAATTGAATTTCCTTTGTTTACTTTTTCTGTAAAAGTTATTATTTAATCACGCTAATTTTTAACAACTTTCTAAAAATATTGTTACGCTATAATATTTTCTGACAAAAAAGAGATATTTGACTTACACCATGATCACGTCTTCCAACGGATGCTGAGAGTAAATATATTACGATCGTCAAACAATATATCGATTCACTTCACTGTTAATCAACCAACAACATTACTATCTACATAGATATGTGCACGATCAATGGACACAGATACAGATAGACACACACAGAACAAAGAGAAAGATTTCAAAAGAAGAGAAAGGCAAGGAGAGAAATGAATCACAGCACATTCGTTGTCAAATCATTATCAAATCCTTTCTCAAATTGTTTGAATGAGTAACTTTTCGCAATTTTTCAAGTTAGATAATCCAAAGATGATGATTTTTGGCTAACGAGATGCTACACTTTAATATTTTTTCTCTTTCTTACGCCAAAAAGAGAATATTATTAATACGAAATGTAATACGCACGGAATCGCGTCGAGTGGCGATCGCACACTAGCCTCTCTCTGCAGGAGCGATGGAAAACTGTGATGGCCGAGTGAAAGAGAAGAGGTATGCGCGCCGTACCCTTCTCCAAGGTTTACGGATCCCGACATAACGGAGATTGTAAGTTAAGTCGCGCAAGCAACAACGTCGCTTCACACTATGTACACTGTTAAATCTATAGTGTCAAATTTAGCCTTACTTAAGTCGCCACTGCTCCTACTTAATAAATAGTTATTTTTAAATAAAACAATGGAATTTAACCCAAAT
>NW_012050254.1:0-1013 GCF_000956235.1 Wasmannia auropunctata
TGCTATTAGTGAAAGATTTAACATGTAATATTAAATGCCTTGAACATCACTACAATTTCTAACGTTTGTTTGCATTCTAAATAGTACCAAATGTGAAATATAATCAAAAATATTTTAAGTGGTACGCATATTCGGTAACTCTCCCCTACTAATAGCCACGAGTTTTTAATTTTTTTAACTTTACCACAACTATCACAATTTCAGTTAGAAATAAGAGTGACCGTATTACTCTCAGGGTCGTGGTCATTTAGGTTGCGATACTTTTTTTTTAATGAGTTTCGGAACGCAAAAATTTTACAAGAACGCAAGCCACTGTCTCTAATTGCATCTGGTGAAAGGTTAAGACAGCTGTCAGAAAGTAATATATAGGGTGTATGTACTAAAAGATGAAGCTTATACACCGCGGGAAATTCAATAAGTATGTATTGAATATATACTACAGTTTCCTAAAATAAATTTATTTAAAATTGTTATAAACATTTTCAAATTCTTCTATTAAAAAAATTAATAACATTACATTAATTTAATATATTAACATTAGATTTATATAGGATATTGACATAGAAAATAAGAATATGTTAATATACATTACATATTAATAATATACATAAGAATAATTTATATATTAAAAATGATAATTAATATAAAAGAAATAACTCTTACTTTCATTAATTATAGAATAGAATTGAGCCATACCATTGCATGTAACAATAAGATATGGACATTTGCGAAAAAATTATTGAAATATGACATGGATGCAACATAAAAGATTATTTGAAAAAATCTTCTTTAATGACTAATGCAAAAAACAAAATTATGTATGGATTTTACATGAATTTTACAAGTACAGTTTTTAACGTGTTTGATTTTTCTGTTGTAGCAGAAGTAGCAAGAGTGTTATATGTCCAAGTAATAATATATATATGCAATATGTCCAAAATTATGTTTAAAAGTATATTTTTGTTTAAATCTGAAGATGAAAGCAATTGTTTGTGCGATGAATCACCATATGG
>NW_012050255.1:0-1121 GCF_000956235.1 Wasmannia auropunctata
CACACACACACACACACACATACACACAATCTCCCTTTCTCTCGTTACTCGAGCTCTAAGAGCTAGCCCAATGCTATCACCTGTTGACAATCGGACGCCTACGAATTCGCCCGCGTATCGTGCGATCGTGCTCTCCCTCTCTCAGTATCCTCTTCTTTCTTCACTTTGACACAGAGTTTGACGGCGTTTCTAAGTTCGATGAATTGGAGAGAAGTTTATTTTGTAAAAGCGGTCAGAGCGAAATGTTGAAGTGCAATATTTAATAAGTCGATTTTTAGAATTGATATAATTATAAACAGTTATGATACCTATACACAATTGTGTGTGTGTGTGTGTGTGTGTGTGTGCAGTGCGGCGAGATTTTAAAATGTCAGGAATCCGCTGGCACGTCGAGATCGATGGAGCGCAGAGCCGAGCGAGTGTCGTCCGTCACGTTCCGATTCGATCCCACCCTTTCGTGGTACCTCGAGGAGAGAGATACTCCGCGGAATATCGAGACGCCACACGTATACACAGATTTCGAGGCTGTTCGGGCCCCCTCGATGACTTGGGAACTCGGATGATGACTCGGAGGATTTCTCTCTCTCCGCGCCTCGCACTCGCGCGCGCGTTCCCTCCTCTCGCTGCGCAGCGCTCGATTTCGAAAAGAATCGCTTATGCGAGATGAGAACCGCAAATGATTTGCCAGTGAAGCAGTTCGTTCGCGTTGAAGTTGGCTCGGCTGGTCTCTCCCGTCTCTCTGACTCTCTCGCCCTCCCCCGTCTCCCCCCGATTCCCCCCCTTCGTCTCCTTCTTCGTTCCGTTTCTTTCTCCGTCTTCCCTTCTGCGTGTGTTTCCCTTCTTCCTCTCCCGACGCTTTGCCTCCGTATACTGGTCTCTCCGTCGTGGTCCGTGTTCTCAAGGCCGCCTCCTCGAATCCTCCTCCCTCGCCTCTCGCCTTCTCTCCACGTTCTCGGTGTTCCTCCTGCTCCTCCTCCACACCTCCAACTCTGCCTCTTCCTCCTTCGTCGCTTCTATCTCACCTCAACCTACCTACATCTTTCGACGCTGTCGTCTCTCCTTCGCCTCCTCTCGCATACTCTGTCCTCCCCCCTTCCCATCCCTTCTCTCTCTCTCTCTCT
>NW_012050256.1:0-415 GCF_000956235.1 Wasmannia auropunctata
CATATTTCCAAATCCCGCTCGAGATAAATAGTCGCGAGTTAACAGCCTTCACCGTGCCGGGAAAAGGCTTGTTCCATTTTACGCGCATGCCGTACGGATTGACAGGTGCACCGGCAACTTTCCAAAGGCTATTAGATCGCCTAATAGGTCCGGAGATGGAACCGCATGCCTTCGCTTATTTAGATGACATCGTCGTGGTAACGCCTACATTCGAAGAGCATATTAAATGGCTTAAGAAAGTCTTCAAGCGCATTAGAGAAGCCGGCCTTACGGTTAACCCGGAAAAGAGTAAGTTTTGTCGGTCGCAGGTTAAATATCTCGGATTTTTAGTGCAGAACGAGGGTTTAACGGTAGACCCGGATAAGACGTCCGCGATTATTAACTATCCGCCGCCGCGCAATATCCGACCTGTCTC
>NW_012050257.1:0-366 GCF_000956235.1 Wasmannia auropunctata
TCAGGGTGAGGTCGCGTCGGGACAAGAGGTGGCGTACAGCGCGTTCGGGCCAAACTGCTCCTCTTCTTTATTATTTTTACGCGTCACGATGTCGGGTCGGGAGTTACGCGCATTGGTGGATTCTGGCTCAAGTCGCACTTTCTTAGACTCGGAAGCTGTCGATTTGCTTAAGGGCGCCGGATTTTCGTTTCGCTCAGGGAGCGGTCCGCGCGTGACCACCGCCACGAATCAGACGACGCGGGTGAGGGGAGAGACCGAGATTCCGATAACGCTTGGTGGGAGAACTCGTAATCTCCGCGTGTGTTCGTTGCCGACGTTGGCCTTGCCGTGCATATTGGGCATGGACTTTTTGGCGGCCTTCGGGAT
>NW_012050258.1:0-472 GCF_000956235.1 Wasmannia auropunctata
CGAGAGAGCGTGTTGGCGAGGACGAGGGAGAACGAGCGAGCTGTCGGACCCGCTGCCGAGGAAGCCGCGTTGGAGACAGTGCCGGTGAGGTGACCCTCTTTTTCGTGTAAAGCCCCGGGCTGAGTGAGAATCTTGCTCGCACTCTGCGGACGGAAACGCCATTTTCGTGTCAGAGTCCCGTCGCGTGCGCCCCTTCGGCGGCGCGTACTGAGTAATACTCTTTGGTTTGGTGTATCGGCGTCCGTCCTCAAGTGCGAGGATTCTCACAGACTCGGCCGTGAGCGATCGGGAGTGTCGCGAATCGCGTGTCGAGCCACCCGGAGATCGTCGTCGCGAGTTCGCCGCAAAGCCCTCGCGCCCGAGCGCGCGAGCGTTAACGTAAGTGTGAGTGAGTACGCGGAATCACGAGGTCGCGCTGTGGTGTGGCCTTGCGCGTGATTTCCGTGCATATCGGTGTGTTAATTTTCTGTCC
>NW_012050259.1:0-690 GCF_000956235.1 Wasmannia auropunctata
GTTTCGTACATACCTGTCGAGGTGTACCGTTGAAAACTAATATTTCGTTTCACTTTTGCAGCTTTGATAAATAACAATTCGTTTTTTGGACGATTCCTTGGGAATACGTTTTGGTTTATAGCTATCGGTTATTACATTTACATTACGTCTCTCGGCTACGCAAGTAAGTTAAGAACGCAAGGTTTAGAATAATGCAAATCCATCCTCTCTCCTTATTGCTTAGATACATTTATCATTGTTCTCATTTCAGATATCGAGATACTCCATAAAACGCACCTGTTACTGTCTAGCCTACCTGTAATACTGCTGACATACGTTATTACATTATGCGCCGGTATCAATATTAGTTATTTAGTTATGGAGTTCTATCGTTATCGGGCTCTGTAAAATATTTGTATTAAATCGCTGTCCTGTACGTCGGACTAACACAAACACCTGATTGTGCAGTATAGAATTCTTTTATTCCGGATTTCGACGAGGACAGAGTTACCCCTTCTACTCAGGAATCTGCCCTTGATCTTTGCTCTTATTTGCATTCTCTGTCTTCCTTTCGTTTTCTTGTTCCACGATCACGTGGCAAAAAGACGGATCAACGGGGAAAGTTTCAAGAGGAGAATCCGTTACACAGAGGTACAATTGTTTCCGAATAAAGATATTATTTGAAGGCTGTAGGACCTGTCTCTTATACAC
>NW_012050260.1:0-599 GCF_000956235.1 Wasmannia auropunctata
TTGGTGGTGTGGATAGGAAGGGATAAGGAGGACGAAAAAAAAGAAGGAGAAGAGGGTAGAGGGAAAAGGAAATGGGTTTGGAATGAGGAAGGTAAAGACGATTTTAGAAAGGCCTTGGGAGAGATAAAAATGGGAAACGGTGAGGTGGAAGAGGTGTGGGAAGAAATGAAAAGACAGGTGGGAAAAATTCTCGAAAGAGGTAGTAAAAAGGAAGATGAAAGGATAAGGAAAGGTTGGTGGGATAAAGAGTGTGAAGAGAAGAAAAGAAAGGTTAGGAGGAATTGAGGAGATGAAAGAAAGGGGAAGGGAGCGGGCAGATGTATAGAGAGGAGAAGCTGTCATATAAAAGACTGATAGAGGAGAAAAAAAGAGAGGATAATGGGAGATGGGAGAAAAAATTGCATGGTATTAGAACGGAGGGACAGGTATGGGAGGTGGTGCGTAGAGAGAGGACAAAATGGAAAAGGGTGAATGAAGGGATTAAGATGGAGGAATGGAATAAATATTTTAGAGATCTGTTGGGGAGTGTAAATAGAAGGGTGGTGAGAGGGATAGAAAGAGTTTTAGGGGAGGACCAAGAGGAGGGAGTAAAAAGAGAG
>NW_012050261.1:0-438 GCF_000956235.1 Wasmannia auropunctata
CTCGTTTAAATAAGCTCGTTAATCTGGCCTAATCTTAATTTATTTTAATACAATATAATATTTTTTGGATTTAGGTAGGTTGAAACAATGCATTTCCTAGTCATAATTTTTAATTGAATAACATTTATGATCCATTTTTACGGAAAAACTTTTTTTAAATTTAATTAGATTAAAAAAATTGCATTTTCTAGAATTTTGAAGGATTTCGGTTTCCGGTTGATTGTTGGCGAGGTAGCGAATTTTGGCGAGAGAAAATGGAGTGTGACAGTGAAGGATTGAGTGAGGTGGAGAGAGTGTGCGAGTGAAGAGTGATGTGCTGACAGGGCGTACATACAAGTGAGGGCAAAGTAGGGCGAAAGAGATAAGGGCAGGGGGATAAGGGAAGTGGAGAAGGTAGAAGAGTGAGATTAGAGTGCAGAAGGAGCGGCTCGGGTGTAG
>NW_012050262.1:0-1032 GCF_000956235.1 Wasmannia auropunctata
AAATATTAAAGATAAAATTTAACGTTTTATTCGCGTTATTATAAGTCTTGAATTGAGGTGGATCCTTAACTTGCTCGTCGAGCAGCGCGGCACTGACATTCGAAGAATCGGTCGTAAAGTACGTAGTGTTTTCCAAAGTCTTTCTTCGACAATTGCAATAGTATCGCTTCGCAATATTAAATTTAGTGCACCAGTAATTTCGAAAGAACGTATGCTTGATACGCTCGCGAATTGTTGTCGTTTATTATATACTTTCGAACGGACGTCGATTACAAAGCGAGAGTTTTAACGATTGTACGATTGGATCGATGGCTACTCGTTTACTTGCTCGATGAGTCGCGGATCCGTCAGCTCTCAGCTGATTTCGGCGAACGCTCCTTAAACCCCTGAGAGAGGGGGGGTTTGCTACGTGTCGACAGTCTCGTATCTATCTCTTATTGAGATAGGGTCTAAACTTGTTAAATTCTCTCTACTCTGTTTAATTCTCCTACATTGATTAAACGTTCCTTATCCTTCGCCCAAACTATATACATTAGCGGACTTTTCCGTTTTACTATTTTTCACGGTTACTTGATATCTTTCTCTCCCGCAATTCGAACAAAAACGGACTAATCTACTTAGTACTCGCTTGTTTCTTTCCTTACTACTTGTTTATTTTCCCTATTATAGTCAGATTTGAGCATGGATAACTTAGTCCGTGGTAAATGCTTCAACATCTTCTTCGATTGTGCTATTCTTGTTCTGATGCTGGGAATGTTTCTCGCGAATAACAAAAATCGTGACACTTTCCATACTCAACCCTGCTTTACATCCCAGTAGTTGCTTCTTTAGATACATTTTAATTGTTTGAACTTTTTCCGCTCTACCATTACTTTGTGTATATGTGTAAGGAGGACTGTGTGTTAACCGAATCCTAGGACTGACAGAATTGTTCAAACGCGTTCGCTGAGAAAGGCAACTCGTTATCAGTAATTAACTCTTGTGAGTAACCTAGTTTACTACATGAGGTAAGTAGCTTACTTATGGTTTTTT
>NW_012050263.1:0-1310 GCF_000956235.1 Wasmannia auropunctata
ATCAATTTAAAAAAAATCATAATTATAAAGTGTTAAACATACCACGAACAAGCATCGGTACGAATATTGCACCGGTGCAATTTCAACTGGCGAACCAAAGGGGATGATTTCGCCATCTTTATGTCTTGCGACCGGGCGTGTAAAGGATAACGGAAAGAGGGTGGTTGATGGTGAAGTTAGAGGGCAAACGTGAGTAGGCGGACGAGCGGCAATGTTCCGGCCCGGCCAAGAGAGAAAGGAAATTGGATGATATTTCCCGCAACGATCAAATCTTATTGCCAATTGAAAGAGGAAAGTTCGCGGTACATTTACCCCGAGAAATCACCGACGACGAAGAGGTGAGCTAGCGAAAATGGCCGCTGCGATCTGCGATTTCGCAAACCACTCGTGGCTGTTTTCATCGCGATAACAAGTTCGTCTACGAGAAAGTAATATGAGAATAATTACAATCGGATTGATAGTCCAAGAGCCAAACAATTAACGGAATAAATTCATTTTGCAGATACAATTCAATATCCGCGCGCACGCGATCTTTCAGAATAATTTAAATTGTTTAAATTATTTTAAATGAATTTCTTGTTATTTAAGAAAAATCAACTCCTTACTTTCTTTCAAGAAGGGATCTTTTTAACGATTAGAAATATGTTAAAACGTATCACTAGAAGTAATCTTAGCGCACCGTTCTTACATCCGCAAACTCGCAGCAGATTGCAATTTCGTATTGGACGATTTCCTTTCATTTATTCGTATCCCCTTATCACATCGCACATCCCGGTAATATCATCAGAAACCAAAAGATTGTACGGAATGGAGGTCGCGGTCCAATTTCGATATCCCTCCTCATAATTTCATCTATCAGTATCCGCGAAAGAGAGAGGGGGGGAGAGAGAGAGAGAGAGAGAGAAAGATGAGAAGAGGTATGTCAGGTAGGAGGCTTTAAACGTTGCAGGAGCAAAACCGAGATCGGATAGGGTTGCCGCGCTTGGCAGACCGCGCGGATGTAACCAGCCTGGTACCTGCGATTCCGCTGTCCGATCGGATCTGTGGCCGCCTCGTTTCACCTCGTTCCTCGATGCGGAAAGGCAAACTTATCCGCATGCGAGTCCCGCGCCGAGCACCTCCTCGTCAGCCGCCTCGTGTGCGTTATCTGCCTCACTCGATTATCAAGCGTGTTTCTGACTGGAACGGCCCCGTTACATTCACGAACTTATTTCTTCCTATTTTTAATACGATGTGTATACGATCACGAAAAATACATACGTATAGCGTACATGAATACAATCTAATCTCATACGAGTGACTTCTTCATT
>NW_012050264.1:0-377 GCF_000956235.1 Wasmannia auropunctata
CGGGCGCATCTCGACGATATCGGCCTGCCACAGATCATCGTATCCTCGAATTATGACGCGTCTTCGTGGAAAGTTTCGTCTAGCCGGAGCATGCAACTCCTCGACGAGTCGTCGCCTCTCGACGCTGTTCCGACTATTGGCACTCATGTTGCGATATATGTAAAAAACACGCAAAACTGACGCGAATAGACTGATTCGTTTTCTCGATGCGCGATTCAATTTATAATAATACCAGCTTCGCGAAGTTCCTCGACTATCGACAGTATCTCGTTGTCGTGAGCGTTGTTGCCCGCGCGACGTGAAGCGTCGAGCAATCGGAGTCGATCCACCAGCTCGTTGGGATCGTCCCAGTGAACGTAATCGATCTCGTTGTCCGT
>NW_012050265.1:0-404 GCF_000956235.1 Wasmannia auropunctata
TTTCATAGCCGTCCAAACAGCTGTGGCTGCGGCTCTCTCTCCAAGAGTCGAATCTCTCGCGGTTATGCGTTTTCGCGCTTTTGCGGCAAGTATGTTGTCGGCTACGTGCCGTTCAGCGAGTTCGTTGCTCCGCGAATATGCGATGTCGTGCTCGCGACACGCCGCGTCCAGTGGATTAATGCCCCGATCACCTCTAGCCAATCGCTGTTCTAAACGCGTTCCCGGACCGCAAAACTGATATCCGGGGATATGCAATTCGAAGGGAAGCGCATTTATCGCGCGATTTATCAAACCGCGGCCTCTCGACGGCATTCGCCACAATTCTTCACAAACGGTGCAGGACCGTCAATATGCTACCACGGTTGATTGTAATGTTTCAGACACCTACGATTCCGTTGAACCTC
>NW_012050266.1:0-437 GCF_000956235.1 Wasmannia auropunctata
CCGTAAATTGTTTTTTTTAATGTTTTATAACTTTTTATTCATATTTTATAAACGTTTATTTAATCGTTATTTTTTATTTTTTATATCCTATGGACACGTCAGAGATTCTTAGTCCACCAATTTTATAAACAGATATTCCGTGGACGTCCACCAATTTCATAAACAGATATCCCATAGACGTCCAGTGGACGTCCGAAGGACCTAAAACGGATAGCTTGCGGATATCCTCAATGTCCTTCAAGGACACCTTATGGATGTCCATAAGATATCCGTGTGCTGTCTGGGATGTAGGGGATTTGACTTTGTTAGTTTAAGTGAGACATGGGTGGAGGAGAAGAGCTGGGAAAATATGAAAGAGAGGTTGCCAGAGTCACACGAGTGGATATGTAGTTATGCCGAAAGGGTTAAGGACAGAGGAAGAGCAAAGGGAGGTTTTA
>NW_012050267.1:0-354 GCF_000956235.1 Wasmannia auropunctata
TTCTGTACGTAATTGCGGACAGATGCAGATAGCAATCGCGACGAATTGTGTGCGGACAGAAACGGATAGGATTCCTGTACATAATTGCGGATAGTTACAGATTAAATGTGATTACGTATAGGATGCAGACAGAAACGGATAGAATTTCTATACGTAATTGCGGATACATGCAGAAAGCAATTGCGACGTATAGGATGCAGACAGAAACGAATAGGCTTTCTGTACGTAATTGCGGACAGATGCAGATAGCAATCGCGACGAATTGTGTGCGGACAGAAACGGATAGGATTCCTGTACGTAATTGCGGATAGATGCAGATAGCAATCGCGACGAATTGTGTGCGGACAGAAACGG
>NW_012050268.1:0-317 GCF_000956235.1 Wasmannia auropunctata
TTCTTTTTGACAATTATTTCTCACTGGGTATATATGCATGATTAACTTCTAATTTTAGACTAATTTTGGGTTTTGGACATTGGTAACTTGGAAACAAGTATTTCTTGATATCAAAACAATTTGATCGAAATGGCCTGATTTTCGATGTCAATTTCGATTCGATGAGTTTTCGATGACATCGACGTCGAAACGACGTCGATTCGACATCAGCCTTCTTACTGGGTAATTGCGGATACATGCAGATAGCAATCGTGACGTATAAGATGCAGACAGAAACGGATAGGTTTTCTGTACGTAATTGCGGACAGATGCAGATA
>NW_012050269.1:0-548 GCF_000956235.1 Wasmannia auropunctata
ATTAGTTTCGGCATATATATTGTAAAGATTTTGATACACCTCGTCAGTGGAGAGATTTAATGCAACCAGGTGATTGTGAAAATGTAACTTTTGTTAATGAACATTGAAGAAATGATACACCAAACGATTACATGGAGGTAGAAGTAGCACATGAGGAAGATGACCAAAAATTGATGGAAATAGAAGATTTTTAAGATGACTCAAGTAACGATAGTGGTATGGACAATGAAGTGATCGAATTAGTAAGGCATGGATTATTGTACCTAGATGATGTTTATGATGTGCGTATCACAGATGTAATGTGCATGATTGAGTTCTATTATATAGACGAAGAAGACGAAAGCCGAGAAGATACTGTTCCTCATGTGTCATTAGAAGGAATAATGGTAAATATATCGATGAAGGGAGGCTACTCCAATGACCTTGACCTTTATATATGTTGTCAAGGGCATGACCCCAAGTAACCTTCAGGTGGTTTTAGCCGTCGCTCGTTATTCGTTAAAAAGTTATTAACAAAAAAAGTAACAAAAAAATAATACCAATGGAGG
>NW_012050270.1:0-488 GCF_000956235.1 Wasmannia auropunctata
TCGCCAATGCATGGCAGATCACGTCGCGAAATCAAACGATATCTGCAACATTTGCGAAAAATAGACCACACCCATTAGTTTCGGCATATATATTGTAAAGATTTTGATACACCTCGTCAGTGGAGAGATTTAATGCAACCAGGTGATTGTGAAAATGTAACTTTTGTTAATGAACATTGAAGAAATGATACCACCAAACGATTACATGGAGGTAGAAGTAGCACATGAGGAAGATGACCAAAAATTGATGGAAATAGAAGATTTTTAAGATGACTCAAGTAACGATAGTGGTATGGACAATGAAGTGATCGAATTAGTAAGGCATGGATTATTGTACCTAGATGATGTTTATGATGTGCGTATCACAGATGTAATGTGCATGATTGAGTTCTATTATATAGACGAAGAAGACGAAAGCCGAGAAGATACTGTTCCTCATGTGTCATTAGAAGGAATAATGGTAAATATATCGATAAAGGGAGGCTACT
>NW_012050272.1:0-503 GCF_000956235.1 Wasmannia auropunctata
TAAGTTACATAATATATAATACTTTTATGTATAAAGTTTTTGTAGCTTTTTTTAAATTCTTATTGCATATACGAGTTTTAAGTACTTAATATTATAATATAATATTTGTTTCGTAGGATGGAGACCGAGAGGCAGGAGAAGCGGACAACGCCAAAGGGCAAGAAGATTTTTCAATTTTTTGTTTAATATGTGCGACAACTTTAACAACCACTATTTCGGAGAAAGAGAATGAGGAAGAGGAAGAGGAAAAGAAAGAAATTAATTTATTTTTATTTCTTAAAAAAATAGTTTTACTATGTTCCGTTATTTATTTTAAAATGTTAAAATGTTAAAAAATGTTAAATGTTTACAAATAAAGTAATAAATTAATAATATATACACTGTTAAATCTATAGTGTCAACCTAAATCTATAGTGTTTAATTTTATTAACTCGCTACTGTTCCTACTTAATAGTTATTTTTAACCCAAATTTGGGTTAAATTTGAATTGTTTTAAATTATTG
>NW_012050273.1:0-455 GCF_000956235.1 Wasmannia auropunctata
TATCGCCGCCGCCGCTGCTTTTTCCGCGCGATTCAACCGCTGTTGCTCCGCATGCCGCCAACATCGATGCTTCTCAACGTAAGTTACATAATATATAATACTTTTATGTATAAAGTTTTTGTAGCTTTTTTTAAATTCTTATTGCATATACGAGTTTTAAGTACTTAATATTATAATATAATATTTGTTTCGTAGGATGGAGACCGAGAGGCAGGAGAAGCGGACAACGCCAAAGGGCAAGAAGATTTTTCAATTTTTTGTTCAATATGTGCGACAACTTTAACAACCACTATTTCGGAGAAAGAGGAAGAGGAAGAGGAAGAGGAAGAGGAAGAAATTAATTTATTTTTATTTCTTAAAAAAATAGTTTTACTATGTTCCGTTATTTATTTTAAATTGTTAAAATGTTAAAAAATGTTAAATGTTTACAAATAAAGTAATAAATTAATAATATA
>NW_012050274.1:0-364 GCF_000956235.1 Wasmannia auropunctata
CGTTGTCCGCTTCTCCTGTCTTCGGTCTCCATCCTACGAAACAAATATTATATTATAATATTAAGTACTTAAAACTCGTATATGCAATAAGAATTTAAAAAAAGCTACAAAAACTTTATACATAAAAGTATTATATATTATGTAATTTACGTTGAGAAGCATCGATGTTGGCGGCATGCGGAGCAGCAGCGGTTGAATCGCGCGGAAAAGCAGCGGCGGCGGCGATGGTATTGGCGGAGGCGGTGCGTGCGGCGGCGGCAGCATGCGGAGGAGTAGCGGCGGTAGCGGTACGCGAAGAAGCGGCGGCGGCGGCGGCATGCGGAGGAGCAGCGGCGGTAGCGGTACGCGAAAGAGCGGCGGCGGC
>NW_012050275.1:0-351 GCF_000956235.1 Wasmannia auropunctata
CTCTTCCTCTTCCTCTTCCTCTTCTTCTTTCTCCGAAATAGTGGTTGTTAAAGTTGTCGCACATATTGAACAAAAAATTGAAAAATCTTCTTGCCCTTTGGCGTTGTCCGCTTCTCCTGTCTCTCGGTCTCCATTCTACGAAACAAATATTATATTATAATATTAAGTACTTAAAACTCGTATATGCAATAAGAATTTAAAAAAAGCTACAAAAACTTTATACATAAAAGTATTATATATTATGTAATTTACGTTGAGAAGCATCGATGTTGGCGGCATGCGGAGCAGCAGCGGTTGAATCGCGCGGAAAAGCAGCGGCGGCGGCGATGGTATTGGCGGAGGCGGTGCGTA
>NW_012050276.1:0-301 GCF_000956235.1 Wasmannia auropunctata
TTTTTAACATTTTAACATTTAAAATAAATAACGGAACATAGTAAAACTATTTTTTAAGAAATAAAATAAATTAATTTCTTCCTCTTCCTCTTCCTCTTCCTCTTCCTCTTCCTCTTCCTCTTTCTCCGAAATAGTGGTTGTTAAAGTTGTCGCACATATTGAACAAAAATTGGAAAATCTTCTTGCCCTTTGGCGTTGTCCGCTTCTCCTGCCTCTCGGTCTCCATCCTACGAAACAAATATTATATTATAATATTAAGTACTTAAAACTCGTATATGCAATAAGAATTTAAAAAAGCTAC
>NW_012050277.1:0-385 GCF_000956235.1 Wasmannia auropunctata
TTAGTTAAAAATAACTATTTATTAAGTAGGAGCAGTGGTGAATTAATAAGGTTAAATTAAGGTTAAGTTATTTTTAACTAATGAAACAATGGAGTTCAATAATTTAAAATAGTTCAAATTTAACCCAAAGGGTTGAAAGTAACTATTTATTAAGTAGGAGCAGTGGTGAGTTAATGAGATTAAACACTATAGATTTAACAGTGTATATATTATTAATTTATTACTTTATTTGTAAACATTTAACATTTTTTAACATTTTAACATTTTAAAATAAATAACGGAACATAGTAAAACTATTTTTTTAAGAAATAAAAATAAAATTAATTTCTTCCTCTTCCTCTTCCTCTTCCTCTTCCTATTCCTCTTCCTCTTTCTCCGAAATAGA
>NW_012050278.1:0-736 GCF_000956235.1 Wasmannia auropunctata
AATTAATTTATTTTTATTTCTTAAAAAAAATAGTTTTACTATGTTCCGTTATTTATTTTAAAATGTTAAAATGTTAAAAAAATGTTAAATGTTTACAAATAAAGTAATAAATTAATAATATATACACTGTTAAATCTATAGTGTTTAATCTCATTAACTCACCACTGCTCCTACTTAATAAATAGTTACTTTTAACCCTTTGGGTTAAATTTGAACTATTTTAAATTATTGAACTCCATTGTTTCATTAGTTAAAAATAACTTAACCTTAATTTAACCTTATTAATTCACCACTGCTCCTACTTAATAAATAGTTATTTTTAACTAAAACAATGGAGTTCAATAATTTAAAATAGTTCAAATTTAACCCAAAGGGTTAAAAGTAACTATTTATTAGGTAGGAGCAGTGGTGAGTTAATGAGATTAAACACTATAGATTTAACAGTGTATATATTATTAATTTATTACTTTATTTGTAAACATTTAACAACATTTTTTAACATTTTAACATTTTAAAATAAATAACGGAACATAGTAAAACTATTTTTTTAAGAAATAAAAATAAATTAATTTCTTCCTCTTCCTCTTCCTTTTTCTCCGAAATAGTGGTTGTTAAAGTTGTCGCACAAATTAAACAAAAAATTGAAAAATCTTCTTGCCCTTTGGCGTTGTCCGCTTCTCCTGCCTCTCGGTCTCCATCCTACGAAACAAATATTATATTATAATATTAAGTACTT
>NW_012050278.1:2701-3544 GCF_000956235.1 Wasmannia auropunctata
TAAAAGAGAAAAATAATGCTTATTAAAGCCATCGCAGTAATTATAGCGTGAAGAATATAAACTTTATTAATAGAATAAAAACTGCAAATAATACATACGTTTCGACCCTTGGTTTATTAAAGTTTCTTCACGCTCTAATTACTGTGATGGCTCTAATAGGCATTATTTTTCCCTTTTCATTTTTAAATATTATTGTACATTGTATATATTTTGAAAATGTTATGTAATAACATAGAATTTATCGAACACTAGCATTACAACATCGATATACACACGTTTGATTATTCTCTAAAGAAAGTGAAAACAAATATATGGTTGTACTTTTTGTACGAAATACTATGTATACGAAGTGAATATAAAAAAAGTTACTCTATCTTTTAAAATATACAGTAAATATAAGAAAAAATTACTCTCATTTTCAAAATATATAATTCCAGCTTTACGTTGCTCTTAATTGTTCAGTATTTTTATACACAATTAACTTCGTGGACAACAATTTTCAAAATATGCAAGTATCGATGCCTTTTTTGAAAGAATCGTAAAAATGTTTTAGAAATATTAATGCAAATACTTTTTAAGAATTACTCTATCATTTATTTTAGGTTAATATAATGTATTTATAATAGTTGAAAATCATATATATAATTATTTTTTTAAATAATATATTAAAATTATATAAAGTTTTTGTTATTATAATATTCATAATATAATGTATGTTCAATAGTTAGAAATTGTTTATAATTTTTATTTTAAAACAATATTGGAAATTATATAAATTTTTGTTATGTGCATATATACATATATACACAAGGTGTCCAGTAAATCGCCTGCAATACTTCGGGA
>NW_012050279.1:0-711 GCF_000956235.1 Wasmannia auropunctata
AGAGAGAGAGAGAAAATGTAAACGCATGTTTATGCGCGCGTGTAGGCAGCTGATCGTCGCGAGGGTATCGCGTACCGCCTGCCGTCGGACAGTAAGTTGCGCCGCCCCTGTCTACCTTCCGTACGCGGCCCGTAATTCGCTAACTATTTCTCTTTATAACTTGAAAACTAAGCTCCGCACAAATTTTTGCCAAAGGAAAAATCGTCTCAGAATTCGGTCAGGAATATGTATGTTTAAGGACACTATATTAATTCTGAATCACCCTGTATATATATACACTCGACAGCAAAATTAAAGCATCACCCATTCTGATCACTAAAAATAGGCAAATTTTAAAAGAGTGTAACTTCGTCAAAAATGATCGTATCGAAATGATCAAAAAAGCATTTTAAAGCTTAAAATCTCTTCTTTCGACATCCATAATTCATTAAATTACTTACTAATTCTTTACAAAGCTGCACGGATGCAAATGGAGATGCATCAAATCTAAAAATTTTTTACCAAGTTTGCGAAGTTCCAAGAAGTAAAATAAAAATCGCATGCAAATAAGATTTACATCGTTCAAAAGCGTGAACCTTTAACTTTAATTTGAGCACCCGGCCAGCATTGTGCGATTTTTTTTCACCGAGTTATTCAACATTGAAGCAAAAATGACCATTTTTGCTTCAATGTTGAATAACTCGGTGAAAAAAAATCGCACAATGCTGGCCG
>NW_012050280.1:0-555 GCF_000956235.1 Wasmannia auropunctata
TTGGACGGATAATTAATCGACATTGATTGTAAAGTACGTAACGGATATTAATTAGTAGATACATTAATAGATTTCTTGTGATTTCTTCAAATGAATAGTTTGTATGTGAATCGAGTGTAAAATGTTGAAGTGACACGTTTGTAAAAAAAAGAATTAACTAATTAATTATTTAATCTGTGTCAGTCAGTGGATAACTTGTGACGTTTACATTAAAACTATCGAAAATTTAATAAAATAAACACTCATTACGTGGAAATCACATCGAAATGAGAATTCATGTATCTTTTTCGAGAAGCTACAGAAGTCGACAAATCTTTAAAAGGTAAGGTTTTGTGCGTGTATGTGCGTGCGTGCGTGCGTGCGTGCCTGCGTGTGTGTGTGTGTGTGTGTGTGAAAAAGAGAGAGAGAGAGAGAAAATGTAAACGCATGTTTATGCGCGCGTGTAGTCAGCTGATCGTCGCGAGGGTCTCGCGTACCGCCTGCCGTCGGACAGTAAATTGCGCCGCCCCTGTCTACCTTCCGTACGCGGCCCGTAATTCGCTAACTATTTCTCTT
>NW_012050281.1:0-431 GCF_000956235.1 Wasmannia auropunctata
ACTCGACGATAGCAAGCAGTCGACTGATGTTATTTTATGGTTATGTTTGCAGCGCTGCAGTCGAAACGCGACATGTGATTAGTTGAAGTCAGTCGACTGCTTGCTATTGTCGAGTGAACGCCTCGTGTGTCAGTAAATTGTCGCGTGTTTCTTTCTTCGAGTGATTTTTTAGTCGACGAATAATTAATCGACACAAATTGATATTAATTAAAAGATAAATTTGATATTAAAATCAGTCGACTACTTGCTATCGTCGAGTGAACGGGTCGTGTGTTTCTTTCTTCGTGTGATTTTCCAGTGGACGGATAATTAATCGACAGTGATTGTAAAGTAAGTAACGGATATTAATTAGTAGATACATTAATAGATTTCTTGTGATTTCTTACAAATGAATAGTTTGTATGTGAATCGAGTGTAAAATGTTGAACTGA
>NW_012050282.1:0-883 GCF_000956235.1 Wasmannia auropunctata
TAAAATTGAATTTTTATTGCATTCAAACCGATTTAGTTTATATCCTCAAAATCGGTGAATTTCGAATTACACCGGATTACAATCAACTCAATTACTAAAAATTAGATATTATTAAAGCAGATTGAAGTTACATACGCGCCATCGCTAAATTTCGAATTAAAAATTTGAATTAAAAATTCAGATTAATGTTGTCTTTCCTAGCGGAATCGAATTTAGACGGATTACAATCGATTTTATTGAATCAGTGTTTTAGTAACTGAAACAAACTTAGATGTTAAAAAATATGTATACGGTTTGGAAATAATCCGCAAAAGTAACGTTAAAACCAATTATAATTCGTTCGGAATTAAAACCGGATTACTTTTTAATCCGGGCGCGGATTGAACCGATTAAAATCGATTAAAATGGATTACGTTTTAATCGGTTTTAATCGAACATTTTCAGCAGGAATGCGACAATTTACTGACACACGAGGCGTTTACTCGACAATAGCAAGCAAACAACTGACTTTAATACCGAATGTATTAAGTAACTAATAATTATCAATTAATGTCGATTATTTATTCGTCGATTGAAAACTCACTCGAGGAAAGAAACACGCGCACTATTTACTAACACACGACGATTTACTGACACACGAGGCGTTCACTCAACGATAGCAAGCAGTCGACTGATGTTATTTTATGGTTATGTTTGCAGCGCTGCAATCGAAACGCGACATGTGATTAGTTGAAGTCAGTCGACTGCTTGCTATTGTCGAGTGAACGCCTCGTGTGTCAGTAAATTGTCGCGTGTTTCTTTCTTCGAGTGATTTTTTAGTCGACGAATAATTAATCGACACAAATTGATATTAATTAAAAGAATAAATTTGATATTAAAATCA
>NW_012050283.1:0-766 GCF_000956235.1 Wasmannia auropunctata
TTCCCCTTTCGCTTTTTGATCCGCGCTCGCGCGAACCTCGAATCTCGCCGAGCGCGTGACAATATATGTTATATTTACATGTTATATTTATCGTTACTCTTCGGAGAGCTCTCCAGCGTGACGGTGGAAGGGGGAAAAAAATTATAAAAGAAAAGGACGGAAATTATGTAAAGGAAGGGAGAGCCTTGGAGAAATAATGGAATTGAATCGTTAGGCCTGAGCCTAGCGACCGAATTTTCTCGACACTGGCCGGAAATCATCCGGCTCTATGATGTAGGTACCGGGTTCCAGCGGGGAAAACTGTAGAGGGAACTGAGAAATTAATAATTCGAAAAAATCGTGCTCACAGTAATGATAATAGAGACGAGGAGGGAGAACCTCTTCAAACCCCAAAAACTCCACGCTTGCCGTGGAATCTGCCGGGGAAGGGACCCATATCTCTGCATCGTCGTCCTCCAGATCAATGGTCATGATCGAGCACGCGGGCGAAGGAGCGGGAGGCTCCTCTGGGAGAAAAGATTCCGGCGAGTAGGAAGACGACGGTAGAGAGAATGCTGGCGAGGAAGACCGCGAAGGGAAAATCCTGTCAGGAAAAATTCTATATGTTAACTGGGATTGATGCGAAAGGAGGACGAAGGGGAAGAGGAGAGGGTGGATTAGCCGGAGAAGCGGCCGGCGATGGTGGGCCCGCAGGCTCTGCGTTCTCCTAGCTGGTTTTCCGTGGGATGCTCCAAGAAGTTTAGCCACTCCTGGTAAGCTTGATCGA
>NW_012050284.1:0-687 GCF_000956235.1 Wasmannia auropunctata
TCATATGTACAAAAAAAATAATTCGCGCGAATCGGAATACTTGCACGAATAATATAAGACCTTTGGAGCAACGATTGGAAGCGTAGAAAAACAATTATTACTTAGAATGCAATTTGTGGTAATTCGTACGCTCGCCTGAGGTAAAGACAGCAAAAATTACGTTTGGCAGTAGTGCCGGATTTTCCAAGAGATGGCACTTCAATAAGTTAGATAAGGACATTCCACGTGTTTGAGCGAGACAGAAGATATTGTAAGAAGTTCATTTAGAGATACCACTGACACTGAAGAGTCTGCTTTATCGACTTCGTACAAATTTGGCCGACCTTTCAGCATCCTCTTAATGAAACGTTTAATGTTACGAAAGTCTCATTAAATCTAATCTAGCACAGAAAAGCGATCGATGTAAGTCGGTCACTAATCGGAATAAAATTACGGTATAAAACTCTGTGAGTCTCGGCTAAACTCTCCTAATGTGCTTGAGGACTTATTGCGACTGTGCGACCCCCCATCTGGGCTTTCCGGAGTAATCGTACCCTAAATCGTCGATCGCAGCCGTAAAAATCGTCTTTTATCGAGAGGGGAAGGGGAGGAGGAAAGGAGAGAGAGTCAGGTAATTCGGGGCGCGCTGAATTGACTCGACCTGCATTACCTGCATAAGAGTATAAGCTCCTCGTAAATCCAGTTCGG
>NW_012050285.1:0-395 GCF_000956235.1 Wasmannia auropunctata
AAATTACCTTTTTTCCGCATCGTAGAGCAATCTTAACCTCTCACCTGACGTAAATATTTCATTGATACAAAAGTTCTGTAGCTCATATGTACAAAAAAAATAATTCGCGCGAATCGGAATACTTGCACGAATAATATAAGACCTTTGGAGCAACGATTGGAAGCGTAGAAAAACAATTATTACTTAGAATGCAATTTGTGGTAATTCGTACGCTCGCCTGAGGTAAAGACAGCAAAAATTACGTTTGGCAGTAGTGCCGGATTTTCCAAGAGATGGCACTTCAATAAGTTAGATAAGGACATTCCACGTGTTTGAGCGAGACAGAAGATATTGTAAGAAGTTCATTTAGAGATACCACTGACAACTGAAGAGTCTGCTTTATCGACTTCGTACAA
>NW_012050286.1:0-386 GCF_000956235.1 Wasmannia auropunctata
GTGAAATGGCTGGGATTAGACGATTCACATAATTTATGGATACACAAGGATAACGTGTTGTAAAATAAATTTATATCACAAATTGTTTTTTTCATTATATGCATAAAACATTATGTTTATTAAAAATATATGAGATTATTACAAATATACCATATGTGTTTATTACAAGTATGCGAGTTTTTTAATTTATAATGGTATCTTATAATGTCCCCATGGCAGGGTAGAATGGTTGGTAGAATCAGGCACAATGTATCGCTTATCATCGTACGGACTTAGATCGAGCTTCGTCTCGGATATCGTATACACTTCGTGCAACTTTGATCTTATGCAAGATTGCTGTCGCGTCAATTCGGTTTCGTCCAGCAGACATCGCACATAATCGTTAA
>NW_012050286.1:2964-3372 GCF_000956235.1 Wasmannia auropunctata
TAATCCGTATCGCGGCGAAACTGATACGTTGATAACGCGTCATTATACGAGCAGTGTACGTAATAACCTATGCTAAATACTTGATGATGCT
Source organism: Wasmannia auropunctata (assembly GCF_000956235.1). NCBI lineage: Eukaryota > Metazoa > Arthropoda > Insecta > Hymenoptera > Formicidae > Wasmannia > Wasmannia auropunctata. Next base: position 3,056 of record NW_012050286.1, read on the forward strand.
GATATTTGTAGCTCGGTGTTTCCGGATCTCTCTCCATTTTTGTCAGGATACATTCCAGGTCGGCATACACAACAAACGGGACACGTTCCTTCCTGCTGTAGTTGTTAAAACTTAGCCACTTGTCGTCTTCGCTTGGTAACATGATCGCGCATTCGTTCATCTCGCCGCAATCTATGGTATGGACCTCCAACTTTTCGCTCGAACTAAAATAGTGCAGGCATCTGAAAAATCAATTTATTTTATTTACATTGTTGAATTGTTTATTTTTATTTCAAAAATTTTTAATTTTTATTATACATACCTATCGCAAATGTATA
>NW_012050287.1:0-639 GCF_000956235.1 Wasmannia auropunctata
GTACAGCGATTTGTATTTAAAAACAGACGTCTTGTTGTTGGCAGATATCTTTGAAAATTTTCGCGATAGTTGCGTCGGAAGTTATGGACTTGACCCCGCATACTATTATACTCTACCAGGATTTACGTGGGACGCGAATCAATTTTGAATTGCTTACTGACATAAATATGGTCATGTTCGTCGAACGTGGTATACGCGGTGGTCTGAGTCAATGTTCCAAGAGATACGCGCGAGCCAACAATAAGTACATGCAGTCATACGATCCATCGAAACCGTCGTCGTATTTAATGTATTTCGATGTAAACAATTTATACGGCTGGGCAATGTGTCAACCATTACCGTACAGAGATTTTCAATGGATCAACGACGTAATAAATTTTAACGTTACGGATGTTGCGTTAGATTCTCCGATAGGCTACATTCTAGAGCTAGATTTGGAATATCCTCAAAATCTTCACGACGCGCACACTGACCTACCGTTCTGTCCGACGCGCGATAAGCCGCCCGGCAAGCGGCAGACAAGCTCCTCGCAACCGTATACGATAAGTAGCGTTACGTCATACATTATCGCACTCTGCAACAGTGTACTCGTCACGGCCTCCGTATCTCAAAGATTCATTCGTGTATTGCAATTCGCGA
>NW_012050288.1:0-460 GCF_000956235.1 Wasmannia auropunctata
AAAATATTATAAAATTGCGATTTATCGATTCATATAAATTTCTCAGTTCCAGTCTTGACAAATTGGCATCAAATCTTAGCAAAGAGAAACTAAGAATATTGCAACGCGAATACTGTAATTTGTCTACAGAAAATTTTAATCTTCTTACAAGAAAAGGTGTATTTCCATATGAATACATTGACTGTGTCGAAAAATTGAATAATAATTGTTTACTACCGCGCGAATCGTTCTACAGTTCATTGACAGGCGACACCGTATCCGAGAGCGATTACGCGCACGCATGCACGGTGTGGCGGCGATTCTCTATCCAAACGCTCGGCGAATACAGCGATTTGTATTTAAAAACAGACGTCTTGTTGTTGGCAAATATCTTTGAAAATTTTCGCGATAGTTGCGTCGGAAGTTATGGACTTGACCCCGCATACTATTATACTCTACCAGGATTTACGTGGGACGCGAA
>NW_012050289.1:0-332 GCF_000956235.1 Wasmannia auropunctata
ACCGCCTAAAAATCATAGGTAACTTTGGGATTTTTTTTTAGGAAAACGATAAAAGTAATAAAAAATTCGTTTTAAGGCTTTAATAATACAAGTCTTTAGAAGTAAAAAATATTTGTTTCATTTATTTTTTTAATAAAATGACGACGTTGAAACCATTTTATTAAACGTCGTTTTATAGCCACATGTCAAATCGACGTTGCGGGGATCTGTCATTCAATTGAACCTGGAGCAAAAAACTAAAATTTTTTAAAAACTATATAATATGCACTAAAGAAATACATACGGATATTTTGAAATATAGATCGGAAGAGCACACGTCTGAACTCCAGTCA
>NW_012050290.1:0-359 GCF_000956235.1 Wasmannia auropunctata
TCTAAGTGGCTGTATTACCAGCTTAGAACATATATTACTGGAAGGAGAATTGAGTGCTGAACGTAAAGTCAACATCTGTGCGAGAGAGAAAGGTATAGGTTCCCAATTGACTGTAAAACGCATGTGCCATTCAGCCCCCACTCTGCCTGTTTTACCCAATTTCTTATTTTTCGAAAATCTTTTCAAAAAAAAAAAAATGGGGCTAAGTGGGGGCTGAATGGCACATGCGTATTACAGTTAAGGGATTACACTTTGACCGCCTAAAAATCGTAGGTAACTTTGGGAATTTTTTTTAGGAAAACAATAAAAGTAATAAAAAATTCGTTTTAAGGCTTTAATAATACAAGTCTTTAGAAGTA
>NW_012050291.1:0-496 GCF_000956235.1 Wasmannia auropunctata
TGTAATACAAAAGAAAAATGGTAACTGAAGACACAAATGAAATATACGACTTGTTAGCTCGCAGCCACGACACGAAGTGAGTCGATCGTCGCGATAGTAAAGAATTTCTCTAAAAAAACAAGTCGAAAACAACAAGAGCGATACATACCGTCACCCCGTATATCTATAACTTTTACATGTGTCAATCGGTAATTCTTAAATTCGACTATACAGAAAACGTTATTTTCAACATTAATTTATGATAACTCAAATATTAATTCGGGACTAAAGATATACTTGTAAAAATTATTTTAACTATACCATGCAATCTGTATTATACATTAACAAAGAAATATATTCTCTTTTGTGGTAATATAAACAATATAATTTTTATCAATTAGCTATAAATTACAACTTCAGCGAAAAAGGAATAATTCTTTTTTTAAAAGGAAATATCATAAAGAAACATTTATTATATGATCAATTATAAGATCAGTTATATTGTAAAACATTGACA
>NW_012050292.1:0-461 GCF_000956235.1 Wasmannia auropunctata
CACCTCGTCGGCCATTGCATCTAACCATTTCTTCTGTATCGTTTCCTGACATCGCTTCATTAATCGGAACTTCCGACGCGAGAGCCGCTTCTTTTTCTTCGGCAATTTGAACTTCATCGTTTTGCATTTCCCGATGGGTTTGGTATTGTTTCTTAGGACGATCTCTTTGACCAGTTCTCAAAAGTCGTGGTCTTCCAGGTCCACGTTTCTCGATTTCTTGTCTTTCTTCGACGATGTAATCATTGATTTCGGCGTCTTCTTCTTCTTCTTCGGAGAAATGTTTATTTTGAATCTCTATTTCTATAGTTTGCGGTTCGGCATTGACTTCATCTAATCCAATGTTCGAATTTAGTTCTTCGGATTTTTCTTGAACAATATTGTGTCCTTCTAAAAATTTTATGTCGCGGGTGACTTCGACTTTTCTGTTCGTTGGAACCCATACTCTGTACGCTTTGGAGGAA
>NW_012050293.1:0-503 GCF_000956235.1 Wasmannia auropunctata
ACACATAAAAGTGGTAATTCTTACATAAATCGTGGCTATTGCCGTCGCAAATAACAGGAAATGATATAATAGTGGATGGTTTGTCCATCAACGCAATAAACAAAGCAGTATTTGTTATGAGAGCTAGGTAAAATAAGTAGGTCACTTGTGAGTATGCTCAGGTTAAAGCGATGTATTTCTCGTACACGGAGTGACAAACAGATAAATAAATAAACTGAACTGTGCGTATTGCTTATAATGTTATAATCACTCGAGAACAAAACGTTATACAGTGGTGCGATAAAGAACGTTCACGAAGTCTACAATCCGTTAGTATTGTGCGCGGCCGTCGTGCGCGCTGTCGTGCAGATCGTCCAGAGTTACCAACTCAACACCCCCTCTCGGGCTGATACGACAGGGCCTTAGTCCCAATATTTCCATGAGACGAAGATGCTTGATTCTGCTGAGTCCCTTCGTGAGAATGTCGGCCGACATTTGATCGGTAGGAAGATAACTGACTGAAA
>NW_012050294.1:0-353 GCF_000956235.1 Wasmannia auropunctata
TATCCCCTGTGTGCCTTGTCGACTCAGTTGTATGCTATACGAAGTTATTACGTGCACGTTTCAGAAGGTTCATGGCTTGGATGGGTGACCGCTTTAGAAATTTACCATAAATAAGTATATCGAATTGGCGATCATTTCTCATTCAAGGAATGATCAAGAATACATCAAAAATTTATGCAATTTGACATTATTTTGACAAACTAAAATTTGATCTTATTTTTATGTCATTTTGATCTTTCTGTTCTCCTTGGGCAGGATTTTGATTTATGATCAATGTCAAATCGATTTCGCAGTTTGAATCGACAGGAGGTCGACGTGGGAGTCAAAAAGACATCGATGTCGATGTCAATTTC
>NW_012050295.1:0-470 GCF_000956235.1 Wasmannia auropunctata
CACACGAAGGTTCTGAGAACTCCTTCCTGTTACACGGACGGAAAACAACGCTCGGCGGAAGTGCGCGAACGAAGAAGGGAACCGCAGCGCTCGGTTGACAACGCGAGTCAGGGCGCTGCTAACGTCGGGGAATTGGGCGGGCTATTCTAATAGCGACTAATATTTACTAGACACGCCGCCCTCCTTGAAAGAATGTGCTTTCAAAACAAAAGGAAAACAGATCTAATTAATTGTAATTTAGTGAGGCTACATACAAAGGAGATAGTTTGCAACGCTTATAAACTAGATTTAGGCTTACAACTAAACAAATTGAGCGAGATTAATGAACCCAATCGAAACTTATTAGATTGATGGGCATAACGCAAGTTACATCATAAACGTACATCTTATGATTCTATAGGCAGTATTGCCAGCTTGGACAAAGGCCTCACAAGTGAGCCCTTTACGGTTTGCACTGTGGCGGATCGCGC
>NW_012050296.1:0-469 GCF_000956235.1 Wasmannia auropunctata
GCTCGATCGTGACTCAATGCCGGCGTGACAACAGGTTGCCTTGTATTTCGGCAGTATAGACCGCTGCGCCCGTGTGCTAGGCTTGTTGCTGCGATTCACTGATGCGCCCGCTAAGCGATTTGGACACCTTGATGAGAGATATCGTGAAGGCCGGGAGTGGTTGCACCGGCTATCCTGTATCCGATGGGCAAGACTGTCGATCCAAAATGGCTGGATCCGGCTCGAAGGACCAAAATGTTAATTTCGTGGCGTTATGCCTCCACGCTGATGATACGCGGCACGTGTTCCCTCGCGTTCAGGCGTGGTCGAGAAGGAAAGTAATGGACACACTTCTCTGGATTTTTATTTATTCTGTCCTTGCGGATACAACTCTCACTGGCTTTCTAGTCTCTGCGCGAGCAGACACCCACTTCGACAATGCACACGAAGGTTCTGAGAACTCCTTCCTGTTACACGGACGGAAAACGAC
>NW_012050297.1:0-356 GCF_000956235.1 Wasmannia auropunctata
GATTAAAGCAAACATCCTTTATATTTTTTGCAAAATGAAAAAAAACGAGTTTTGTGCAGTGATCAAACATCTACATATGAAAGGTTTAACGCCGAAAAAAAATCAAAGCCAAGTTGGATGATGATCATAGCACATCTGTACCAGCGTTTGCGACTGTATACTATTAGGTGAATGAATTTAAGCGTGGTCGTACATCTACATGTGATGCACCTCGTTCGAGACGTCCAATTGAGGCTGCTACGCCAGAAATTATCGATAAAGTCCACGATATTGTTTTGACTGATCAACGAGTGAAAGTGCGCGAGCTTGTTGAGGCCACAGGCATATCACATGGCACAGTGATTTCAATTTTGCAC
>NW_012050298.1:0-862 GCF_000956235.1 Wasmannia auropunctata
CAATGCGGAGCCGAAACGTTTGGGTGATAATTATTGGTGTTAAATATATGTAATTTTGGCACTAACTTCGTACAAGGCTCACTAGCCCTTTGTTTGATACTTCATTAATATTTAGGAATTTTTTAAAACACCATTTATAATCAAATGCCATTTCAATTAAACTTTTATTTTAAAGCACAGGAAAGCATATTTAATGTTTTTATTTAATTTAATCTACTTTTATTAACATTATATTGAGTTTATATTAAGTCCATCTCTTGATTTACTAAAACGATTGCTACTTGCTTTTATTTAATTGTTACTCGTTTTCGTTATCTCCTAATAATCTTACACTTTTCATTGCAATTGTAAAGTTTATAAAATGTTATACGTCTTAATTATTTATGATTTATGCATACATTATATTGTTTGTTTAGCGAGGTTTAATGATGTTCTAATGAAAAATGTTCTCATAATTTTTGTATATTTTAAATTTATGAACATTTTCGAAAACATATCTTAAATTTTTTTAGAGTTTCTTTGGAAATTATACAAGGGCAAGTCAATAAATTCTTAGAAAATCTGTCAAAGAGCAGTCGCAGTTTCATGTCACATTACTTTTTGACAAGTAGCATCTTTCAGCTGATTATTGTAAAATTTTGAGCGGAATTCATTTTCATTTCTGTAGACGATTAAAGCAAACATCCTTTATATTTTTTGCAAAATGAAAAAAAACGAGTTTTGTGCAGTGATCAAACATCTACATATGAAAGGTTTAACGCCGAAAAAAAATCAAAGCCAAGTTGGATGATGATCATAGCACATCTGTACCAGCGTTTGCGACTGTATACTATTAGGTGATGAATTTAAGCGTGGTCGTACA
>NW_012050299.1:0-661 GCF_000956235.1 Wasmannia auropunctata
GAAATTGTTCAGGAGAGACATTTATGCAGTATCGTTCTTCTAGAGGTGACAATTTGTTCGGCTCAGACGATATTCTGTCCTTAGTTTCAGTGACACGGTCTGTTTCATGATTCGTTCGGAAATGGAAGTAAGAGATTGGTTTCACCCCCGAGGAAATCGTAACTTTACGTTTAGACATCAGAAGGAAAGTGCTCTCGATCTTTCCTCACCATTTTGTGCTTGTCACTCATCTGACTAACGTTCCGCTTGACATCTCGGTTTTTGTACATTGACTCAAGGTACTGTACGTGTTCGTTGTTATTTAGATTATAATTTTCGTTAATTACATGAGCATAAAGAATTCTCTGGTGTTCTTAGACAGATGTAATATGTTTTTCCGCCGATATGATCCGTTAAATTTTCACCCGAGGATGGAATCACGTGACACTGCGATTTTCCAACGAACGGTCTTGTAACAAGCGACAAGCGACCTTAGTGCGAGCGAAAAGAACAAAGCGCTAATGTAAAGTATAAAGAGAAAAAATTTTTTTGTATTTTTACCCAGAAGATGGCTCAATGCGGAGCCGAAACGTTTGGGTGATAATTATTGGTGTTAAATATATGTAATTTTGGCACTAACTTCGTACAAGGTTCACTAGCCCTTTGTTTGATACTTCATTAA
>NW_012050300.1:0-1050 GCF_000956235.1 Wasmannia auropunctata
CATTTAGAAACTCGTCTTGTGGGATGGTGGTGTTGTTACTCATCACCTCCCATTTGTCCGAAATGCATTTAACAGCCAGGTCAGTGGGCACATTTGTGAAGAGTGACACTACATCCAATGAGGCAAATTTTTCATTTGGATCCAAACAGATTCCTTTCAGTTTATTAACTAATTGAAAACTGCTGGTGACGTGACTGTCCGCCTCCGGGATGCTGTTTTTTATGATCAGATGTAAAAACCGAGCTTGTAAGTTATATAACGGGCTATTTATCGAAGAAACTATTATGCGTAAAGGATAGCCAATTTTATGAATTTTTGGCAACCCATAAGCCCTTGGTATCAACTCAGTGTTCAACAATTCCCTGTATGTTTTTTGATCTATGTATTCTTTGTTCTTCCAATTCGACAGTAGAGTACGCACTTCGCCAGTTAGCTTTTTTGTGGGATCTTTTTTAATAATTTCGTACGTGTTTCTGTCAGAGAGCAGCTCGTTCATCTTATCGAGGTATTCTTGTTTGGCTAATATTACTGTTACATTGCCTTTATCCGCTTTCGTGATGAGCAATTCAGGGTGCTCTTTGACAAATTTTTTCGTAGACCTAAGCCACGAGGTGATGAGCTTGCTGTCCCTGTTGTTCGAAGGTTTTAACCGGTAAAAATCGTTAATAATCGGTATTAGATAGTTTCTAAACCACGGCCGCGATTGTTCGGGATACTGCAAAATATCTCTCTCGATATTTTTAATTAATTCGATAACCGTTCTCTCTTTGTTGCTGTTAGTGAGAGGTAAGCCGAACTTCTCCCCTAATTGTAACAACAGTTGGACCTCAGGCGGAAAAGTAATATTGCTGAGATTGACGAACCATTCGTTGTGAATCGTCTCTAGACTCGACTCTATTGGAAATTGTTCAGGAGAGACATTTATGCAGTATCGTTCTTCTAGAGGTGACAATTTGTTCGGCTCAGACGATATTCTGTCCTTAGTTTCAGTGACACGGTCTGTTTCATGATTCGTTCGGAAATGGAAGAAAGAGATTGGTTTCACCCCCG
>NW_012050301.1:0-440 GCF_000956235.1 Wasmannia auropunctata
TGCAAGGACCATTGCATTTCTAGCGAGCGATAATGCGAGCTTCATAACAGGGGTGACATTACCTGTGGATGGAGGTAGACACGCCATGTGTAATCGCTAAATATCTTACATCGTCTGTACCAATGATGTACGTTATATTTTTTATGTTACCGTCAAAACCCATAATCGTTAAAACCAGATTTCACTAGTTAAAATTAGTTTTAAATCTTGTTGAAACGAAGTCTACAATTATACTGTTTCACATTTTTAATTTTCCACGTAGCGATCAGGCCCAACTGATCTGTCCTCCTACGCCCTATTTTCAGGGCAAAACAAGATCTATAATTGTACTGCCCACATTGGTTTTCAATTCTTTCATCTAATTAACCATTCTAGTTTTAACAAATGAATTCGTATTTTAACGGATTATGAATTTTAACGATAACATATACATGTAACTA
>NW_012050302.1:0-366 GCF_000956235.1 Wasmannia auropunctata
TTTATATCTAAATAATTTTAATTTTTTTTTTAGATATAACAATATAATTACTTGTCTCAATTCAACACCATATATATGTTGCTCACAATCTTTCCTAAGATTAAATTTGTCTGATAACCGATTCTCCAGATAACTGGACCAACGAAAGTACTCTTTCGCAAATATGGTACATCTTGCATGATGCTCCCTATGTATACAGGGAGTTTCTAATGAGTATATATATCGACCTGAATCACGTGTGATCACTCCTTTAACAGATCCATCCTCGTGATATAAAACCTCTATCACTTCGTTTTTAGGATATATCTCGACACCGGCGGCTTCTGCTTGCTCGCTAAGCCACTTCACTATGTGGCTTAATCTATA
>NW_012050303.1:0-601 GCF_000956235.1 Wasmannia auropunctata
GCAGCCAATATGCCACTTTTCATAGCATAGGTGATTCCGTTCATTTTGAGCACGTTTACAAAATTTGCCGAATTTCCAATAAGACAACCACCAGGGAAATGAAGTTTTGGAATAGATTGAAATCCACCTTGTACCACTACCATCTCAGAGAAGTCATCTACTCTGAAAATTACGAAAAACAAACATAAATAGTACAAAATAATGCAATTAAAATTTCGTATTATACATATGTATAAAGACAACAACCTTTTCCCTCCGTCAAATGTTGGTTTAATACTAGGATGTTGTTGCAAGATGTGAATTTCATTACTGTACCGACAGTCACCATCTTCACAAAATTCATCCTTATCCATGACAAAACCTATTACTACTAAAGGTCTTTCTTCATTCAAATGGTAAAGAAACGATCCACCATATATATGTCTATTAAGTGGCCAACCAATCGTACGCTCCACTGTTCCAGGTCGATGCATGCTTGGCTGTATCTCCCAAATCTTACAAAAGATATTTTACTTTAAAATGTAAAACATTTTATATCTAAATAATTTTAATTTTTTTTAGATATAACAATATAATTACTTGTCTCAATTCAACACCATAT
>NW_012050304.1:0-324 GCF_000956235.1 Wasmannia auropunctata
GTCGTACCACTTCCTAGCGGCCTTCGTCAGCTTGCTCGAAGCTGCAAGCAAGGTAACTTCGTCAGCAGCTCGATGAACTGTGCTATCTTGTCCACTCAAGCTATCCACTGACTGATATTTTCCAATTCTGTTCCAGCGAACTCTGGTATCTATAGTGCTAACAGCGTCACAGCAATTCTTGGGACAGCGTTCCGACGAACGAATGTGCTGGCGAGAATACTCGCACTGGCGGCACGACAGCTTCCCCGTTTCCTGGCTCCACGTCCGCTGGCAGAGGGTTACTCCGGACATCCCCTGCTCGAATTGGCGGCGTAAGCCGTTCCA
>NW_012050305.1:0-399 GCF_000956235.1 Wasmannia auropunctata
TTTTTAAAAGATAAAACCTAAATGGTATACTTTGATATTAACTAACTTTACATCAGTGATATGTATATTACTATAACCTGTATAAATGACTTGATATCAGTAAATGGCGTTAAGTTAAATAAAAATTATGTACAATGTCTTATTATTCAATTACTATTACTTGTATAAAAGATTTGATATCAGTAAATGGCGTCCAGTTAAATAAAAATTATCTCATTCAACCTATGTGATATGTATAACGTTTGTATACAATATTTGTTGTCAATAATTGACGTCAAATTATACTCTCATAAAATGATTAATTTACAACCCAAGTGGCATGTTTGTACAATACAAAATGAAATATCTAAATCTTAATAAAATAATTTTTATGTAAAAACACTCGGCGCTTTTTATTTA
>NW_012050306.1:0-348 GCF_000956235.1 Wasmannia auropunctata
GAGATCGACCTTTTCCTTTCGGAAATTCCGCTCGAACGTGTCGAAGCTTTGTAATTTGTTAGCTTCGACACCGAATGTCGAGAGATAATCGACCGTCGTGTTTAAATTCCTTTCGAGTAACATCTGCACGGAGAGAATTTTTCTTTAAATTTACCCTGCAAATGTTAATTGTGGGACAATATAGTACTTAGGCAAATTTTACTGTGCACTACAATAAATTTTACTGTAAAATCTTATTGTAGTGCACAGTAAAATTTGCCGAAATACTATATTGTCCCACAATTAACATGATTTGTAGGGTAAATTAAAAAAAAAATTACTCTCCGTGTAGGTGATGTAAACAGAAAG
>NW_012050307.1:0-516 GCF_000956235.1 Wasmannia auropunctata
ACAAGTTGAAGCAGCGGTAAAGATTGCCAAATCGTTGCTGACGAAAGAAGAAGATGTGGACCGAGGATTGTTAGTATACAGAGCAACATCTTTGGAGACGGGTTTTAGTCCAGCGGAGTTGTTAATGGGACGAAGAATACGTTCTAATATCCCGGTAGCGGAGGATAAATTGCAACCTATTTGGCCTTACTTAAAGGAGCACAAAAGACAAATAGATGAAAAGCGCGTCAAGGGTAAACAAGTGTTCGATAAAAGACATCGAGCACAGAAATTAGCCGAGCTTCAGCCGGGGCAGTCAGTATGGGTCACGGATCGGAAGGAGCGCGGCAAGATAATAAACCGTCGCAAGGAACCGAGATCGTACGACGTCAAAGTGGCGGCCGGGGTCATCCGCAGGAACAGAGCGTTCCTGGTGCCAATACAGAAAGAAGAAGAAGACACTACGGATTACGAACAGTTTGTTAGGGAGCCAGTACAGCCACGTACAGCCAGTTCACCGACTAGAGTGCAATCGGC
>NW_012050308.1:0-4656 GCF_000956235.1 Wasmannia auropunctata
CTTAAAGAAAAATATTATAGTTACTTAGATATCTAATTTATAAAAAATGACAATATAAATACCAACCTTTGAAATATGAAAATATCTGATCTCTATTATTTCAGTCTACATGTCTTTAATAAAATACAATAATCACAAACTTTAATAAAATACAATAATCAGACATGTTTTAAATTTATCTATATATTAGATATACTGTAGAAGTAATTGCGGAACATTTAGTCGTCATTAATTACAATTATTGTTAAGCAACATGACAACATCTATGTTACTTAATTACATCGTTGACGACATCAGATGCAAAATCAGGAACTAATTATTACTTAAATATTATTAATTATAATTAATTTCGATTTTAGCCAACAAGAAGATGAGATCAATACAAATAAATGTAATATAACAGAAGAATTGCTTTTATTCATAATAATTTGTGAGCTCGGAAAGAGAAAAAAATATCAAACATAACATTTTAAAAAATCTCATTCAATTATTTAATTAAGAATGCGACCATATATGCAAAAAATTAAATTATATATGTATATATAATTTAATTTTAATTTTAATTTTAATTTTAATTAACGCGGAAGATTCACTAATTACTGAGTTATGCAAATCGGGGATATCCAATAGAATGACTCGTTCATGATTTCAAAATGCACTTTTCCGGTCTTTTTCAGTGTTTCCCAGTTATTATTCTGACGATAACGTTTAAGCTATTAGCTGAGTGATTTGATGTTACACAATATTTTTATATATAATCTAATATTGAATAAGTTATATATATATATATATATATATAACTTATTCTATATTAAATTTTATATATATATATATATATATATATATATATATAACGTATTCAATATTAGATTAAGTATAAAAATATTGTGTAACATCAAATCACTCAGGTAATAGCTTAAACGTTATCGTCAGAATAGTAACTGGGAAACACTGGAAAAGACCGGAAAAGCGCATTTTGAATCATGAACGAGTCATTCTATTGGGTATCCCCGATTTTCATAACTCAATAAGTGAATTTTCCGCGTCTCTAATAAAAGCCTCTATATTTTCATCGCGGGAATTATTTCGCGGAAGAATGAAGTTATCTATATCAAATCGCTCGTGACTTAAGATCGCTTAAAACTACTGCTATGATCTCGATATTTTTATCACGAAAAAAAGGATCAATCTACGTTACCAGTAGAATACAAAAATATATGCAGCAAATGTCCAAATCTACAAATGTATATATTTGAACGGAGCAAAAGAGTGACCAAAAAAATTGCTCGTTTTTTGGATCCTCGATTTTGAAACTGAAATGTGTACCAAATGATACCTTATATAAGACATTAATTATAGAGAAGTTTCAAGGGTTGAGGTGACAATTGTTATCAGAGCTGGAGGGAGGAGGGATGAATCAAGTTCATAATGGAATTACAGATCGGCGAGATCCTATATTTTAAGAAAGTTGATCAAGCCGATGAAGGTTGATTGCAGTTTTACGTAAATGACGCTCGTTTTGGAAGTAAAATAAATCGAGTTTTTACGTAAAGAGGTGCAATAAGTAACCCCCTCCAGCTGTGATAACAATTGCCACCTCAACCTGAAACTTCAGCTCTGTGATTAATACCTGTATCTCATTATAAGATATTATTTGGCACACAGTCCAGTTTCAAAATCGAGGCCTAAAAAACGGGTGAAAAAAATCTTCTTTTACGACACTATTTTGCGACGTATAAGCGCGCAAAATTTCACGACACCTGTCAAACATTCATACGGCATATTTCTCGTATTTGTGCACGATTCGTAATACAGTATTCTAAAAATAATCTCGGCATACTATTAATTATGCCAGTTATGTATAAAACCATTATCATGTTATACGAATGGCAGATTGACGCGAATACATTGACAAAGATGAACCGCATGTGTGTTTCATTGAGAAAGATTCTTCCTAAAACGCCTCTTCGTGCGTATAACGGATTTGTCGTAGTGTTAAATATCGTAGATACAAGAAAACTGTCCGCGGGTATCCATTTGTGACGTAATTTTATCAGAAGATTACTTTGTTTTTCGGATTTTTAAAGTTGTCTCAGTTATTGTTACATTAATTGCAATAACTAATTATCGTGATTGCATCTTACGCGCAAATTGGCGTACGTAATTTCTATGAAAAATCACACGAATCTACAGTTTTTAAACGTCTAAATCGCAGTCTATTATTCTAGCATTCGCGAATGCATTTAAGAATGCGAAAAATATATTTATGATAAATTATTCCTTGTCCTATTCCTTGAATAATGTATATTTTGCTAAAAAAAGATTTTTTATGGTATTAATTACGTTTTATTTAACTGGATGTCCATCCTCGATGTCATCCGCGACATTTTACATTAATTATTAGCTGTTTTAAATTGTATAATAATAGAAACTATTTTCTGTACTTGAACCATATATATTGGCCAAGTTTGTTTCAAGTAGCATTGGAATTTTAATTGAACCAAATACGACTCGTAATAATTAGCTTATCCATTACTAGCTTGGATAAATTATAATCCGCACATAATTTACAGCTAATATAATTATATCACGATAATTGGAACATTTGTGATAATTTTCGTGACAACTATTTATTTATTCTTATTTATATTTCCTAAATTTTCTCTCTCTCTCGATTATTGTATTAATATATTTTCGTACGACAAAAAACTTTTACAAATGATAACACTGTTAGGAGTAGTTAATGGTCGTCTTAATTTTGTGGGGGTAAACGCAATTGTTGGCCGTTATATTCATGAGTCAGTAGTAATTATCTCCTCAATTGTGCATATTCATATACGGAGGACGCGCGTATTATCTAAAAATTATTCTCTATTGCGTTTGCGACCTAGTTTGACGGCAGGAAAACACATTGTGTACTATATCTACACTTTGCAAGTATATCGCGCAAGTTTTTCGAATATTTCTGTCAAATATTTCTTTTTACGTATGTTGAGAATGCGAAAATTGCGTCAATGTGCAATCACCGTATTACGTGACGAACGTCATTTTCTTTTTACGTTTTATACGCGTTTTATTACCCGGTATAGCTCGAAGCATTTTTCCTCGATACCGGATCAATCTTTTTCAATTTAGCAATCATTGTGATTATTATTATCCAGCAAAATGATTCGAGATTATTACCTAGCAGTTGTGTGTATGTATTATAATATTATAATCTGTTAGATAAACTTACTAGATTTCATTAATCTGTTAATCATAAAATCTGCTTCTTATTAATTTATGTAATTACAAAATGACATGATTCAAACGTGTATTTTTCAACATTATTAGTACAATACCTCAATACTGCAATGTGCATTACATGTACATTGCCGTGTAAATAACTTATATACTTGGATGCAATTTTCGCATTTTCAAACGTGTAATGGACAAAATCATGAATCGTTGTGATTACGTTATATAACATCAATTGCATTTTATTACATTCTCCACATAAGCAAAGAAGTCTGAAAAGAAGATGATATAAATGCTGTGTGACGCATTTTATACACACATATTTCACGCGTCATACTCGTATAATATTGAATAATCGTATTCCTTGAGGCGATAAAACTATTCCGGTGTTATATAACGTATATTTCTGAATTTATAAAATTATATCTTGAATTATATATATTTTGCTAAAAAGAGATTTTTTTATGATATTAATTACGTTTTATTTAACTGGATATCCGTTCTCGATATCATCCGCGACATTTTATATTAAGAACGATGGCATAATTATGCAAGAATTATAGTAATTTCGAGTTTTGACGAGTATTCCATTTACAGCATTCTCAGGACGCTCGTGAGATTTCCTCGTAATGCGTGACGACTCACTCAATCTTTGACGTACATATATCTTTTTCCTCCCAGTTAAGTCACATTGCAGCGGAATATTTTACAACGGAAAGTCCTGCGGTTTCTCGTAAATTCCTCACCGCGCGCAAAATATAACTAGCTAAATTAAAATATAACTGGCATCGTATAAAAGTAATTAGATATTGGATTTTCAAGAGTGAATTTTGTTTATTAAGAAATATAATTTATCATGAGATTTTGTTCAAAAAAGTAAATCATGGCATAAACTTCTTCTTATAACGATGAGTTTACGTGCGTCACGATGTCCACGGTATGATGTCCGATTAAGTGACTTGGACAGGAAATACAATATGGTGGGGTGTACGCTCTTGCACCTTAAAAGCCTCACGTACTATGAAAAGAAACCAGTGTTCAGTTAATCTTTACAATTGATAGTTCGACAGATTTGTACGATTTCGACAAATACTACTTGAAGATTTAATCTAAATTCCGAAGAACGGTCCAGTCACAACTATATATATGTATGTGCATTGATTTTTATAGTTTTTCGAAATATTTTGATGGAATTGCAATTATTCATCACGGTTATACCAAATTAGAATAGAATACCAAGTTTTATATTAGGACTTAGCTACGACACTGTAGTTATAATCGTAAAAAATGCTTTAACGTTCTAACAATTAAAGATAATGTTAGAATAAAATATCTTCTTTCAAATTACCGTGGAACAGAACAATTTCCAAAACATACCATATAGAGCGATATTGGAGATAATAGATCGGAAGAGCACAC
>NW_012050309.1:0-1669 GCF_000956235.1 Wasmannia auropunctata
TCCTGGAAGCATCCTTGACCTTGAAAATCGTTATTTCTTTTATTTAAAAAAAATTTAACCTTGAAATGGCGATTTTCAAGGTCAAGGATGCCACTCGGATTTTTTCACTATTTTTCCCGTATTCAGCGCATCAAATTACGTAATTATAGGAAAATACTCTCAAACCTTCGAGCTAAAATTTTACATTGGATTGGCCCTTTGCAGGCGGGGCTGGTCGATATTTCGACCAGCAGTCAGGTGGGGGATTCCATATGAGAAATTCATTGAATTCATTTATAAATTTCACGTCTAAAAAGAAGTCGATATTAACTCATTTTTCCCCGCCCTTAAAAGGTTAAATCTGGAAAAGCCAAACAAAAAATGCTCTAAAGGCTGTGAAGTAAACTGTGGCTGCAGGAAAATTAGCTTGCATTGCTCAGCAGTTATAATAATTAATTTTTTCTTCTAAAAAACGTCATGGATTAGGCCTACAGGAGAGATTACATTAAAAAAACATGCTTATAGTACTCTACCTCTAAAGTGATCTGAAAAGGAGTGCATTGTATTTTACATTGTCAGGAGCATGACTTTTTAAACTTCGACGCCGTAGTACACGGAAATGGTTGTTCCTACGAAAATAACTCATATGACCTTTTTGTAGAAAATTTTCTAATCTATAAATATCATAATAACTATTTTTACCGTAGAACCAATAGATTTCGAGACATTCGCAAAAAGTGTTTTCTTTAATTTTTGACCTTCTATAAAATTTTAAGCAAGGATCGATGGGGACCTTTTGAGATATTGTTTAGAACGACGAAATAAAGGTTCATACAAAAATTCAGCTAGCTGCTGATTTTTCCGCAGATTTGCCATATTTTTCTCTAATTTTCCTGGACTATTGCTACACTTATAAACATTTGAAAGAATTACTAGTGAGTGCTCCTTCGGATTACCATAATTTCATGCAAATGGAGCATTTGATATTTCTTTCTTTTTTTTTTAATTTAATTTTTCTTTGAATTTAACTAGTATAGGAATCACAATTAGTAAAGTTACTAGGCCAGTGGTAACGTCTGAGGTAATTTCTACACTCATACATTTAAAATGACTTATTTAATGACACATTACAGTACATCTTTGTCAGATTTCAAGTACCAAATTTGTGCAACATCACCACAAAACAAATAATTTGCGCAACACGCGTTTTGCGCAAAAAATATCAGGAAAATTTTGATTTTATGCAACAGCGAAAACCGTCAATCACTCCCATTCACGATCAATTATTTTGCGCAAAATTGCTTGTCGCGCAAAATAATTGATCGTGAATAGGTCTCTTAAAGAAAAATATTATAGTTACTTAGATATCTAATTTATAAAAAATGACAATATAAATACCAACCTTTGAAATATGAAAATATCTGATCTCTATTATTTCAGTCTACATGTCTTTAATAAAATACAATAATCACAAACTTTAATAAAATACAATAATCAGACATGTTTTAAATTTATCTATATATTAGATATACTGTAGAAGTAATTGCGGAACATTTAGTCGTCATTAATTACAATTATTGTTAAGCAACATGACAACATCTATGTTACTTAATTACATCGTTGACGACATCAGATGCAAAATCAGGAACTAATTATTCCTTTAAATATTATTAATTATAATTAATTTCGA
>NW_012050310.1:0-817 GCF_000956235.1 Wasmannia auropunctata
GGTCGTAATGAACGCTCTAATGAACATGGATAACGAGCGCGACCTCGTTGAGCCACGTGGACCGGCCGATCGTTAACACGTGTCCTCCTTTTTAACTGTTACCTCGCGGGGCCCAGGCGACAAAGGGAGGGACGTCACCGGTAGGTACAGCCGATACGTCGCGCGGAAATGTAGCGAGAGATATGCACTTCGTCCCTCGGCTTTTCGGAGCCGAGCGATTTCGCGACTCAACGATCCCAAAATCCATCGATTCCGCGACGGGAAAACTCCTCCTCCGCATCGGAGATTGAGAGAATGCGCGCGCGTTGTAAGTGTGTAAACGAAGTTTTCTGAATCGTCCAGGCGGAACTCCTTCGCGAAACTCCTGCGCGCCGAGGGAGAGAAGCACGAAGTTACAAACAGAAAGAAAGCGGGAAGAAAACGGAGTCGCGCGCTAATATTAAGTGGCTGCGTAATGCACAAGTTTCTACCGCGTTGATTTTTGCGAGAATCGTCAAACATGTCGGGGAATTTTCACCGCTGAGGTAAACGCCGTACATCATAATACACGTCTCGTATTTCACATTTGCCCGCTTTGTTTTACGTATTTTGTATAATAAATGTAATATGCCCAAGGCGAGTGTGTATATTTCGCGGCGAATTAATCCATCCATTATCGATTTTCTAAAATTAATTAATTGTATATATATACATATATATATATATATATGTGTGTGTGTGTGTGTGTGTATGTTTGTTTGTTTGTTTGTATATATAATTAGTCGCATAATATGTGATTGACTTAAAGCTCGCAGTCTTGAATTTAATTTCAAAATAT
>NW_012050311.1:0-645 GCF_000956235.1 Wasmannia auropunctata
ATTGAATCAATTTCTGCTAATTGGAAATTCAATAGCGGAAACAAAATAAACGGAAATTCAATAATCAAATTTGTGAGAAAAACAGTGGAAAAAGGTCTTTCCCATATCTAAGATTCTTTTGGTAAAATTTAGAATTACTTTCCCTCTGTTGCGCTGTTGCTATATGCATTTACAGAACGCTGTCACTTTCCAAGTAGCAGGTAATAGACATCGCGATACTTTCCGTTATTTTGCATACAAAATGCACGCAAAATAAAACAAATCGGCGGAATATTCATGAGACTATCTCAAACTATCGTCTTTCCGTTTCGTTCTCCCACTTCTTCTTTTTAATCAAAAACAAAGACCTTGCCTCTTTAGTCTTCACGATTATACTGAGAACCTAACGAAACGTTTCGCGACAAGACGAAGTTTTCTTTCTTTGTCGCGAGTTCATGGCGCGGCGGGCTAATTAATCCGAAGTTTTGTTTATTAATACTCGCACATTAGTAAACGTATGCATCTCATTCTGGGCGCACAGACATCGTCTACCATCTGCGTGCCACCGTACCTTCAGGACCCTTCCGTCTGCGTGACGTTAGAGCTCGTCCTTTGAGAGGGACTGCCGCAGTCAGACCCTCGTAGCGAGAAGACGACGGCGGCGGC
>NW_012050312.1:0-835 GCF_000956235.1 Wasmannia auropunctata
ATGGTAATTTATTTCATTTATTGAATAATAAATAAAGTTTGGCAAACCAAAATTAAAATATTAAATAAATAACAAGTAAATTTGCCTCTTGGAAAAATATGTCGAAAAAAATTGGCCGCAGCAAATCGCGTAATCAATGCACACCGAGTTTCCCTGATTTATTGACTTTTTTTCTCAATTAGAAGGAATTTCGAAGAATTCCGTTGAAATGGAACAAACAACGTTTATTCGGAGCTTACCTTTGAACGAATTTCGGACGAGAGTCATGCTCATATTCGTGGGAGCCGGTGCCTCGAGGGTTACGTCCGGCGGCTCCTCTTCCTCCTCTTCCTCCACCTCCTCCACCTCCTCCATCTCCTCTCACTAGCGAAGCCACCCACTGCGTCCCACTGTATCCCTCTCGTATACCCTCGGCTATCCTATCGCGCCTGGCTGTAGAACCTGACGAGCGCAATCGAATATTTGCGTTTAGGTAGGCACATCGACGCAGAAAATGCTATCTTTGTCAATTAATTCAACCTGTTGTCCCAGGTCAGCCGCACGGCCTCCTCCTACTTTACCTCCTTCTCCCTGCAGTTGTTCTTCCCTCTCTTTCTCGTACATATATTTTCACGCCATCCACCGCGTCTTGAACCTGCACTAGACGCGATTGGGAAAATTCGCGGTTTTTGCAGAAGGCGGTCAAGTGTGGGAAAGAGAAATTGTTTTGAGAAATTGAGGCCCTAAAACGGAGCCACTATAATCTCATCGTAAGTTTTAGCAAAAGAATATGATGAAAATTGGTAATAAATAACTTTTATCTACAGTGAAACACATTCCATGGATAAAATAATAA
>NW_012050313.1:0-1199 GCF_000956235.1 Wasmannia auropunctata
TTATTGGTTTTGTTATAAATATATAAATATCTATTCGTGGTGCGCGCGGTTATAAATAATTTATGGAATAGAAAGTCATCGCGCGCGCGCGCGGCGCGGGAGAGAAGGAGATCGTTTGATAGAGCGCATTTTGATTCGGGGGCATCCGCGGCCGACAGACAGACAGACAGACAGGCGGACAAGCAGACAGGCAGGCAGGCCTCTCTCGGCTCTCTTTCATCGCAGAAACGAATTTGCGAAACAATCGGCAATTCTCGCGTCGTTAGCCATCGTATCCTCGCGCGCGTAACGGCCGCGCGGGGTTAACGCGCGCGCCATTGTGCTTTCGTGCTTTCGCGCCGCGTTGTTGTTGCCCGCGAGTCTTTCTTTCGTTTTAGCGATGACGCGAGCGGGGAACGCGGAATGGAAACACGCTCGCCGCGCGCGGCCACTTTCGCGGCGGCGCTTTGATAATATCGTAAAGCGCAGCGACGGCCGACAGCCACGGAAATTCTAACGCGATCAGCCTTAATTCCGCTGCAATCTCACAGCCGCGTTTTTCTCGCGTCGAATATGTCGCGCCCGATCGTATACGACACGCGGTACAATTTGCAACGGGGTTTTTTTTTATTTTGCGCGAAAACATTTATGCAATCCACTCGTGGGAATGAACGGTAATCTTATAGAATAATACAACGATTTCTCTCTACGAAACCCACACATTCTCTCTCTCTTTCAAAATTTCACAACTTTATCGATAAAATTACCTATATTCGCGATACAATCGACCGATCTCATTTCGTCGTTTTGCTCGTTTGCGCGCGCGCGAGAGAGAGAGAGAGAGAGAGAGAGAGAGAGAGAGAGAGAAGAGAAATATCTTTTGTAGAAGAACTTTTCAGCGCTCCTTAAAGACGACAGTGTAATTAATTTTGACGAGTTGACCCTAAAAAATTCACTGACGATCTTACGACCGCGCTTTTGTCTTCATTACACGCTTTAACGCGTTTTCCTCTTTCTACTTTCCCGCGTCGGTTCCATAGCAAAACCTGTTCCTAACGAAGACGTGTAACTTATTTTTATGGTTTCTCACCGCGCGGTTTACGACGAATTTGTGATATGAATCATCTCTCTAGATGCCTTCTCTCTCTCTTTCTAGAAATTCGCCGAAGAGGTTATTAAGGATGACTATTAGAAATGTTATTAGAACTTAAAAGAGATTG
>NW_012050314.1:0-1692 GCF_000956235.1 Wasmannia auropunctata
TATACACTTTTACCTTTTAATCGCGAAGTATTAGAAATGAGACAAAATATTTAATCAGTCTTTTATTTTTTATATTCCACTTATACGATTCTGATAGTGCAAAACTATATATATATATATATATATATATATATACACACCCGGGCAGAATGTTCGGGGCTGGCATTCACGCGTCATACGTGTACGCGACACGCCGCCTGTTTGTTGTGACATACGTCCAAATTGTACACACGCACCTATGGGCGCGCGCAATCGAGCACGCACGCAGCTGCCGCCGCGCCGCGCCGATGTACTCGTTTGGCTCGCGGTTTCGTGAGTTTGCGGGCGCTCGATTCGGACGTGCCGCGCCATAGGCTGGAACGCCGGATTCTAATCAATTGAAAGCTGCCTCGTTTCATCGATTTAACCGTCGGCTGCAAACGATCGCCTTTGTCCGGTTGCAAAATCCGAATCGCTGGCAACCGTGCGTCCCAATTTAAAATCGGCGCACCGTCCGCGCCGCGCCGCGCCGCCCCCGCTGTACCGTCGCGCCGATCCGTTTAATTCCGTGCGCTCGCACAAATTATTTTTAACTCATTCGTACGCGGAATCTGGAATCGTCACGTGTAAGTCGGCAAAAGCACGCGGCGCGAATGCCAGATATGTAATTCCAATTATGCTCCAATTAGCCCCCTTTTGTATGCGTTCGCAATTGAAGAACGAAAAGTATGGGCTTTTAAAGCGAAATGGCTTTCGTTATAACGGAAACGCAGTTATTTATTATAAAAACTACACGTTTATGCTTTTCCATAGAGAAGAATCGTGTAACTTTTTTTCCTTTTACGTCGTCCTTATATGTCATGATTTTTCTGTCTGCACATGTGAGAACAGAGGAATTACCTTTCAGCTTCTTTTTTTTTCCAAACAAAGCTATTGTGTCAGAGAAATTCGAGATCCTTTTATCGTTTCATAAAAAAAAAGAACGTCATGCAATACGTAGTAACGAATCATTCAGGCTGCGGCGTGCTAGTTAGCGCGAAGTATCGCGCGAGGTATGAAATAAACATCGCGTCGCGGCAAACATCGTGAAACATTGTTGCAGGTTCTATTTTTATGCCCGGACTATGTAGCGGCCCGCGTGTGTGCACCGCCGCGTGGGATTGGTTCCCGCGCAGCACGTGGGACGCCAGGAAACATGTTTTTTTTTGCGTCTATCTCCGCTTCGTTATCTCCGCCGGCAAAGTTCGTAATAAAGCTCGTGGAAGCACGTCCATATCGTAAGTGAATGGGTAGGCGAGGAAAAGCTATCGCATCGCGCGCTAATAAAATGACGTTCCTCCGCCAGGAGCACATCCACCCCCGCGCAGTGACTCCCTCACCCCTTTCCCCCTCACGAGTCGCGAAATTGCGCAAAAAATCGTTACCAGTCCCGACGGTTTGTGGCTACAATGTCTCACACTCGCGCAAAATATATATTTTTTTCTTTTTTAGTAGGTATATGCTTCTCACATCGCGCCGTGAATATCCACCGCGGTGGCTCGTATGTGTGCGCTGTGACGTCAAAAGCGCGAGTCGAGTCGAGTTGTGCGTCATGTTATACAAATATAAAGCAATACGCATGTAAATGACTATAACCACGTCACACGGACGCGCGCGTGTTGGTCTCGTTTAAGGTTTTTCAATGATTTCTTTTTTATTTATTTGAAAAAAAAA
>NW_012050315.1:0-1596 GCF_000956235.1 Wasmannia auropunctata
CCATGTCGTTGCAGGCACGTCTTATCGATGCTAATCGCAAAAATTACAATACAGCCCTCGAACTGGCGTGCGAATGCGCGACTCGTAATTGCGGGCACATTATTCTGCCACATAAAAGGGTTTTATGCGCGGCCGAGAAAGGTCCTCACCTCGGCACTGCTTTAACGTGGACGGAAATAAAATGCGGCAAAAATTTTCTATTAACTGAATATAATAGCTTAACCGAGTCAAGGCTACTCACCTTTCAAAAAAAATTTTGACTCTTGTGAATGTTTTACACAAACAGTACCATTCAATTTCACGTAGCCCCATATGCATGCGCATTTCCCGTTTCTACAAACTATTCTTTTTTCATTGTAGCTTTCATAACATTCACCCAAATTCGTGCAAATTTCGCCGAGAACTGCGAGAATATAAATATCTTGATAAATAATTTTTAGAAAAAAATTAACTCATTATCAGATTATTCTTGTCTTACATTTTTTCTTAAAACACCTTCCGAATCTGTAGTAGTCCTCTGTACTACAAGTACAAATTTTGTCTTCTGCTGTCGTCGATTCTGTCGTCGATTTTATCGACGATTCTGTCGACGATTCTGTCGACGATTCCGTTGTGACCGCGGTGTCATTTCTGTTCTCAGACGCACAAATTGCGTCCGTTGCAGTGGCAGAACATTGAATATCCAGTAAACACGGCTCGCCGAACAGTGATACTATAATAGAAACATATTAAAATACATTCGAACATTAAAGAGTTCTTACTATTGATAATACATGAAAGTTTTAGCAATATTTTCTTTATAAAAACGAATTGATATAATTGCTTACCTGGTATACATGAATCAATAGACGCAGCCACATAATTCGGCTCGCAATAACATTTCTTCGAAATACACACGGAATTATTCGGTGAGCAACCTTCGTTACCCGTGCAATCAGCATTGATACCTAAAATTCGATTACTGATCATGAAAACGTTATTTGGCTACTTTTAATATACTTTTAAACTTTTTGTGATTAAATTTTAGTTACGGTTTATATCAATTATTTATTATGTATTGTATTATTCCATGAAATCTGAATCTGTTTGTTCAGAAGTGTCAATATAAAATGTCAATATAAACTGTTTTTATTCAAGAAAAATTAATATTTTTATAATAATTTATAAAGTATTACCTGGCAAACAAAGCTCATGTGATTCATAATAGTTCTTGGCACATGTGCACACTTGTTTCTTACAAACGGAAGACGGGACATAACAATCACTGTCTATTTCGCAAGCTTCTCCAAGTTCTAAAATTTAGTGCAAAGATTTTGTCAAACGCCACGTAATGAACTTTGGAAAAATAACAAGATAACCGTTTACCTGCTGATCCTACACAACTCATTTCATCCTTGCTTAAGCGTGTGCCATCGGGACAGCCGCATGTAGCGTGACATGTTAAATTGCCTTTGAAATCTTTCACGTAACAATCTCGGTCTTGATTACAAGTTTCGTTGATTCCCGTGTTTCCCCAGCAAAACAGTTCACTCTCCACGTAATGAGAAACATTTTCGTTGCATACACATGTATTATTACTACATATAGCGTCTGGAC
>NW_012050316.1:0-1829 GCF_000956235.1 Wasmannia auropunctata
GCTGCGTGAGCTAAGGCCGCCATAAAAATTCGGTGATTTCAACCCGACGGCGAGGGCAAGGTCTCCTTTGCGTCTCGCGGGCATCGATTCGTGCGCACACTCGCACTTTCCTCCATTTTTATCCGAGGCAAAACATGTCTCTCGCTCGGTGTTTATCGCGCGCGGTAATCTACGTTCCCAGGAAGAATATTCCCTGATATTCTTCATTACGTGAAAATAGACTTGACAAAGAGACACGAGAAAGAGGCATGGGCCTAATTCTTCATTTTTTTTCGTCGACATTCAGCTCTATATTTGAACTCTTCGTAACATACTTAATTTATCCTTTCTCAACGCGAGCGTATGTACATTTTCCGTTGCGTTGTGCACGCATCACGTCTATATAATGCATATTTATACACGTATAAATATCTCCATTTCGTTGGGCAAACATACATTCTTATAACATTAAATACCTTGCATATCGGGATCCCGTTTGATTGTTGGATTTTATTGTGGATTTATACTGTATCAATAACGGTGGCAATAAAATATAATCGCGGCACTGTTCGTTATTAATTTTTCAATTCCCTCTTTTCGTTTACCTTCATAAGTTCCATCCGACGATTCGGAAGCGCGTCAACTTACGTGTGCATATATCGATTAACAAATAAATTCAACGACCAAGTCGCAAATGGGGAATAATAATAGCCCCTCCTCCCCCCCTCATTTTTTGGCTCGCGACGGACGTTTCGTGAATGCATCGTGGAAAAAAAAGACGGTAATCGAATCAAACAATACGTGACTCTGACGGGGAAAAGAAGTATAAACCCGAACTCTGAGTAATAATGAAGTAATAAAGGTTAAATTTCGAAGTTAATTACGAGCCGATGACGCGGAACGTAATTTTGTCTGATAGCGGCCCATTTTCAGGTTATCGTAGCGAAAATTATATTTAACGTAATTATTTTGTTGGCAACTATATGAACTTTAACCTTCCCCGCGTCCCGCGGCGTAAATTTGCGCGCGCCCCGTTCGCGTCGCCCCGTTTACATTTATCTCGGCCGATTTAAATGTTTAAATAAATATCTGTCAATTCTACATATACATTATTAGTTTCGTATTTGTTTCCGATCACTTTCCGTTTTCAGCCGCGCTAAATGCGCGCCGCACGTGATTTTATTGTTGGTAATTATTACTGAAACATTTATATGTGTACATTTCTTTCTCTCTCTCTCTCGTGCGCGCGCGCGCTCTCCCGCAGCACTGCGCAATGCGGGATGCTGCCCGGTACTGAATCGCGACCGACATACAGGGATTCGCGAGAGGCACCGTTATTTACGCGGGCCATTATATACCAAACGTTTCAATTCGCCCGAATGCGGTTATCCGCGCGGCGCGAACTGTCGCGCGCGGCCGAAGCGCGCTACGAATAGAAAGTCATCAAATTATTTATCGATGTGGAATATCAGATTGATCGGCGTGCAGTGTATATACCGCGAGCCTTGTAGGTGTAGTCGCGCGAGCCGCCGCATCGACCGCTTCAGCCTTAATCTTCTCCTCAGCTTCCAGTCGCTTCTTCTTCTCCTCCTCCATCTTACCGAGCTTCTTCTTCATTTCGATATCCTTGAGATTTGTCTCACGCCACGTTTCCTGCCAGGCTTGAAACTCGCTTATCTGATCATACGTAGAAATAGACAATCGTATACGGATGGGGTAGAAAGTACGAAAGAAATTTTTATTATCGTCAGAGCGGTGAAATTTACGGTAAGTTACTGTGGAAATAATAGAATAAGAGAGAAGGATTTTTTTGCGGACGCGACTCCCCATTAAGTTCCGATATATTTTCT
>NW_012050317.1:0-719 GCF_000956235.1 Wasmannia auropunctata
TACTTATAAACTCGGACAACACTGCCGCGAGCACACGAGAGTCGTGACAAGACGTTGTCAACGTCTAATATATTTATATTATTATATTATTACATGATTATTATATTATTATTATTATTATTATTATTATTACGCATAAAAAATTTTGTCCGTAAGAACATTGCAAAAGATTAAACATATTAATAATTTTGTCCGTAAGGACATTGCAAAAGATTAAACATATTAAAAATTTTGTCCGTAAGGACATTGCAAAAGATTAAACATATTAAAAATTTTGTCCGTAAAAACATTGCAAAAAATTAAACATATTAAAAATTTTGTCCGTAAGGACTGTGACGGGACATTTTTTTGATCGTCCGTCACAAGGGTCGCAACGCCCGGCCGAAGAAGCGCGGTTTCGGATCCTGCGTCCTCCCCGATTTAGGGAGGCGAGCGTATCCGCGCGCACTGCGTTCCGATCATATTACCGCGCGCATTATGTAACTTTTTCTCTTCTCGTGAGCGTAACAATAGGAATAACTCGGCGCTATAAGAAAATCGTCTACACCAAGCAGCGAGAGGGAGAGAGACAGCGGCCTCGGGACGTTCGGCTCACCGCGGGAGAAACGGAGCACGCAGGTCAGATAAAATAATTCATACGAGCGTTAGCTCCATGTTCTCTATCACAAGCTCGTTACTGTCGCCGACTAATTTCAGCAATCCGACAGTGAATACGGCGG
>NW_012050318.1:0-302 GCF_000956235.1 Wasmannia auropunctata
TTATTATACTTATAAACTCGGACAACACTGCCGCGAGCACACGAGAGTTCGTGACAACGACGTTCGTCAACGTCTAATATATTTATATTATTATATTATTACATGATTATTATATTATTATTATTATTATTATTATTACGCATAAAAAATTTTGTCCGTAAGGACATTGCAAAAGATTAAACATATTAATAATTTTGTCCGTAAGGACATTGCAAAAGATTAAACATATTAAAATTTTGTCCGTAAGGACATTGCAAAAGATTAAACATATTAAAAATTTTGTCCGTAAGGACATTGCAAAA
>NW_012050319.1:0-1058 GCF_000956235.1 Wasmannia auropunctata
TTTTGCACCTTCTGTAAGTTTAATTGATACAAATAGAGAAACATCAGTCAATGATGTTTCTTTTATAGCTAAAACTATCGGTGAGTTTGATGAAGATGCTTTAAAGAAAGAATGGATAGCATTGGCATCAGATTTAACATTACAAGAAAAACAAAGTCTTTGTAAATTAAATTTTGATAATATGTGGAAAAAAATTTTAATATGTCAGCACCCAAATAATATCGTTAAATATCCTATTTTAACAAATGTTTTGAATGCTGTTCGATCACTTCCGAATTCAAATGCCGATCCGGAGAGAATATTTTCTCTTTTAAGTAAATTTAATGTGAAAACAAAAAATCGCAATAAACTTTCGTCGGCTACTGTTAACGCCATTTGCGTTTTCAAGTCAGCGTTGAAAGCTAAAGCAGAAACACCTCTAAACATGATTATAGAGGAAAAACATTTGTCTCTTATGTCGCATGAGAAATTATATAACTGTGCTAGTAAAAAAGACCCCTCTACTTAAGATTATATGCTGCAGATATTGCTGATTCCACGTTAGATTAAATATTTTACCTTATATTTTTTGTTAATTTCTTTTTATGGCTTGTACATATAGATCATTTTTATAAAGAATTTTACAAGAGACCGCGCCTAATATATTTACGATATTATTATATTATTATCATATTAATTATATTATTATTACATTATTATTATGTTATTATTATTATTATTATATTATTATTGTTATAAACTGACAACACTGCTGACAAGCACATAAGAATCGTGACAAAACGTTGCCAACGTTTAATGTTTACATTATTATTATATTATTATTAATATATTATTTTCATATTATTATTATATTATTATACTATTATAATATTATTATTTTATCATATTATTATATTATTATTATACTATTATAACATTATATTATATTATTATACTTATAAACTTGGACAACACTGCCGCGAGCACACGAGAGTCGTGACAAGACGTTGTCAACGTCTAACATATTTATATTATTATATTGTTACATGATTATTATATTATTATTATTATTATTATTA
>NW_012050320.1:0-434 GCF_000956235.1 Wasmannia auropunctata
AATTAATACTTCAGAAAACGACTAACTGAGTTCCTTCGGAGTCGCATAGATACAAATAAAGGTGTGACAAATCGCAAAATTTTTTCCAAAATTTTGGGACTTTGCAAAGTTCTTTGAAAAGTTCTACGGCTCTAAATAAAAATCGCACAAAAACGAGACGTGCAGTTTTCGAAAGTATAAATCTTTGCCTTTAATTTGCGCATTCGATCAGCATTGTGCAATTTTTTTTCACCGAGTTATTCAACATCGAAGCAAAAAAGGTCATTTTTGCTTCAAAGTTGAATAACTCGGTGAAAAAAAATCGCACAATGCTGATCGAGTGCGCAAATTAAAGGTAAAGATTCACGCTTTCAAACGCTGTAAGTCGCATTTGTATGCGATTTTTATTTCACTCTATGGAACTTCGCAAATTTTAGTAAAAAAATTTTAGATTT
>NW_012050321.1:0-301 GCF_000956235.1 Wasmannia auropunctata
TGGGTGTTCGGCGGATACGAGCGCGAGTCGCGGAGAATCTTTCTCATTCCCGTTAAGGATCGCACGAGGGAGACGCTGCTGCCGCTGATCAGACGGTGGATCGTTCGGGGCACCACCGTGTACACCGACTGCTTCAAGCCGTACGACTGTCTGGACGACGAGGGCTACGTGCATCGATCGGTCAATCACAAGGTCAACTTTGTCAGTCCTACCTCGGGTGAGCTCTCTCGCGCGCCATTAGTCCCGGATCGCGTCGCGCGTTCCATCTCGAACTGATAACATATATATATATATATATATA
>NW_012050322.1:0-358 GCF_000956235.1 Wasmannia auropunctata
AAGAGACCGGAGGAAAGACCTTGCGAGAAGAAGACTTCCAGGATCTTCCGGATAAAGATTGTCGGGACGACAATCTGGAAGAGGGGGAGTAGTGTTGCGCCCGTGGTATTGCACCCGTGTATCGGCGAGTTTCCCGCGTCGACCGGTATCGATCGCAGAAGTGGACAAGAGAGGATCCTCTTAGTTACGGTTGTTATCGGGATACTTGACTTTGACAGCTCTGTATAAAACGCTCTGTTTCTTTATTAGTAAAGTTCCTTTTTATTATAACATCTCTAAGTTTATTACGCGAGTGCGGAAGTGCGCGAGAGTCTCAAGTGCGTGTCGCGAGTGCCGCTTTGCGACGAGCGTAACAATA
>NW_012050323.1:0-496 GCF_000956235.1 Wasmannia auropunctata
GCGTATGCCGAATACTACGGGACCGCGACGTGGCTGCGAGACGCACAGGAGAGGCGAAGCCGTGCTTGCCGAGACCACGCGGGGTACCCCTAATCATTATTCGTTGCTGCGGAATGGATCCCAGCTATCGTTCTTTAAGAGCATCTGTATTTTTGGCGTTTGCGGGGCCGGACGCGGCCCCCCATTTTTTCGAGGCCGGACGCGGCCTACCAAGGGGTCTTCGACCGTACCGTTATTTAGAGTTATTGAGAGAGCACGCGAACAACAGCAACTCGCCCGCCGCGGACTGCCAACCCTTTTTCGTTTGTAAATTGGTGGCTAATAGCGTTCGTCGTAGTCGAGACCTCCTCGGTCCTCCCCGGGGAAGGGGGAGTTGTGACGTGACGTCCCTGTTTGGACCGTCCGTCACAAGGGATCTACGGACCCGACCGCGGGCGGTAGTTTCGAGTCCTGTGTCCTTCCGATTTTCGGAGGCGGACGCGTGGCGCGGGCCGCG
>NW_012050324.1:0-555 GCF_000956235.1 Wasmannia auropunctata
GATATCGCTCTGGAGAGACACTTTAAGCCCATTATCGAGCCTCTAAAACGAATTGCTGAAAATATCGCCGACGATGAATTGGTCGAGAACGAATCGTTCTTTTCGGGAGTAGACGAAGGATATATGAAACCAACACTCAAACGAAAAAAATCAAGCGCCTTGTTAGACAATTCTATACTGGCTTCCACTCCAGTAGATAGACAGGGGGGGTTCTCGATCAATGAACAAGGGCCATCAGAGGTGCGACGTGTGCGGGTGAAGGTAGGGAGGTAAGACGGGAGGTAGCATGCCACAAGATGTCGCTACTTCCAATCAGGTAGTATGCCACAAGATGTCGCTACTTTCTGTCTTGTTATCCCCACTCGTTACCGCACACGTGCCTCACCCCGTTGGTCCTAGTTTCATATTGGCGGGAAACTCTCATTGTTTCACTAGGGAGTGGACGTACTCATGTACGTATACAAAAATTTCCCGCTTGCTCTCCTCGGAGCTCCCCCGGATTAGAATCCGCCTATCTCCGGAGAGAACTCGTTCTGAATGCGTAAATATTATTTA
>NW_012050325.1:0-437 GCF_000956235.1 Wasmannia auropunctata
AAGCGTTCCGCATACCGGCTTGCTGTTAGGGATTTTCTTTCCCGCCACTGATGGCGCTTCGTTCGTTCGCGCGTGCGGACACGCCATTGGTCCTCAGCCCTAATCGCGTACCGATTGGGCTATTGCGTTTGAGTGATGCGTGATTGGCTGCGCGGCTAGCGCACCCGGAAGTGACGGTTGATGCGGTCTCGAGAAGTTTCAGTTTCGTGTAAGAGCTCGTGCCAAGAGGGCATAATAAAGTACGTTCAGTAAGAGTCGCGAGTTTTCTACCCCGTGTATCCTTTGCCCTTTTCCCCAGAATATCCTGTTCTCTAGTTTGAAGTCCTTACATAGTAATTTTTCCAGTAACAAGCAACTCGGATGAAAGTCACTAAAGGGACGATCAGGATATCTCGCCCGTACGCACATCACCATTATCATGTGCTTCGTCCAACAGA
>NW_012050326.1:0-449 GCF_000956235.1 Wasmannia auropunctata
TCTCGTGTCGTGTAAT
Source organism: Wasmannia auropunctata (assembly GCF_000956235.1). NCBI lineage: Eukaryota > Metazoa > Arthropoda > Insecta > Hymenoptera > Formicidae > Wasmannia > Wasmannia auropunctata. The sequence continues at coordinate 17 of NW_012050326.1, forward strand.
ACGGAAAGTCCCGGCCGCGACGTAATATTCCGCCGTCGTTAATACATATTCGATTAATTCGAGTTGCGCGAATACGCGAAAGGCGTGCGCTAATTAAATACGCGTAAAACGCGAAAAAGCCGCGAGTGATTATCTCGCGCAATACGGTAAACCGCGAGCGGAAAGGCAAACGGCCATCGTGAGACTCGGGTACCGCCGAACCGCCATTAACGAAAGGCGCGTTCATTCTATAATTCTTTCTTTTCTTATTTCTTTATCTCGTTAATTATTTTTTCGCGAGCGACCGACGTCGCGTGTGCGCGGGACCGTGTTGGCGAAACCGAGAGGCGCGAAACTCTCGGGGGCCGATGCAAATCTGCCGCGTGCGTCGAGAATACGCGAAGAAGTGATACGAGCGTGTGTGTGTGATGAGAGCGAGTGAGTGAGTGCGCGC
>NW_012050327.1:0-300 GCF_000956235.1 Wasmannia auropunctata
TATAGTATAGAATATAAAAATTTTATAGAATATCTACCTATAGAATTTTTAAAATAATAGGAATTTAACAAAAATTTTACAGATTCTTATATATATGTTGAAAGACTCAAGCCGGAGTCAATTCACTAAAGCAATCTAAAGTTATAAGGATTTTAATTTGGATTTTTAGTTAGATTTGGCCATAGAATTCGAAAATTCTCAGGAAAAAAGCAACAGAAGCATTTCTGCGCTCTAGTTCTGAATAATAAATGATAACATTCTGCACAATCTTTATTATTCAAACTATATGAGAAGAGCATA
>NW_012050328.1:0-476 GCF_000956235.1 Wasmannia auropunctata
GATCGTATGTCCCATAATTACCTCCCGAGCGGCTTTGGAACCGGAAGCTACCGTTGGAACCGGCTCCATCGGTCGCTACGGAGGTGGAAGTTGTGGCCGAACCAATAACACAGGAGAAAACATCCCAGACAAATACCGAAGAGGAAATCTTCGGGAAGGCGCAATGCGCCATGGAGATGCTAAGCGCATTCATATCAGAGGAGGCCCGGAAAGAAGAACATCAGCCGAGGGTCGGGATAGCCCAGTTGTGGATAACGACTAAAAGAGTGTCATTATATTAATTTTAAGGTTTCTTTTCGATATATATATTTTATTTTAATAGATTTTGTTAGTCGGGTCACTAGTCGGTTTACTTTTTGCTAAACATTTATGTTATGTTCTAGTTAGCGTAACTCATCGTCATGGTTTGAATTATTTGTTTTAAAATTGTGGATAAAACCACAGGTCCGGCACAAATTACGTGCAAGATGCAAATC
>NW_012050329.1:0-346 GCF_000956235.1 Wasmannia auropunctata
ATTGTAATCCGTGTAATCCAAATAACTATAAGAAAATATTACAGGGGAAATATTATAGGGATTACACGGATCACAGGTCAAATATTATTCAAGTAGAAAATAAACCAGAAATTAGTCAGTAACTGGCTAATAAAAAATAAAAACTTTTTTTATTTATTATCATTTTTTAATAAGTATTTAGGAACTTCAAATAACTTTTATCAACCATTCATAATTTTTAAATACATTTTTATTATAATTTTATCTTAAGTTATAATGGTGGGTTTTGAACCTGGATTGCAGGATTACGAGGCTCGCATCTGCTCCGTTATACCACTTGGAAGTATCGAAGATCGGAAGAGCACAC
>NW_012050330.1:0-374 GCF_000956235.1 Wasmannia auropunctata
TTAAGATCATCTTATCTGTTATGAATTCATAGTCATATAAGATGATCTTATTTGACATATATATTATTCAATAAGACGATCTTCGTCAAGTCCTCATGAAAGAGGACTTAAGCAGTTACGGATGATAAATACCAGCCCAAGGAGAAACGTAAGATCGAATAGATGTCTATTAGACGTCTTTTCGACCGTCTAAAATATGTTTATAGACGCATCTAGCTAGATGTCTAAATGTTATCTTTTAAACGTCTAATAGACAGGTTCAGTAGATGTGTCTACAAGATTTTTAATAGACGTATCCCTTACAAAAAAGACGCATTGGCTAGGGATTGTAATCCGTGTAATCCAAATAACTATAGGAAAATATTATAGGGGAA
>NW_012050331.1:0-346 GCF_000956235.1 Wasmannia auropunctata
AAAGCGATGCTGTATTTCACAAACGTTATACGCAGTTTATGCGCGAATACTTAGATTTGCAACATATGGCTCCGATAGAGTCTCATAACGTCAAGGACAACAAACGCATTATTTACTTGCCGCATCACGGCGTAGTAAAAGAGACAAGTTCAACAACCAAATTACGGGTTGTTTTCGATGCTTCAAGTAAGAGCAGTACAGGCATATCACTAAATGATGTTTTAATGATCGGTCCAACATTACAAGACAATTTAATACAGATTCTATTAAGATTCAGATTTCATAACATTGCTATTACGGGTGATTTGGAAAAAATGTATCGCCAAATATTAATACGCGAGTCCGA
>NW_012050332.1:0-352 GCF_000956235.1 Wasmannia auropunctata
AAACAGCGGATTTTTGGAGTTTGATCTAGGATTTAGGATCCTCTTAAAGCCCTGGGCAAATTTTCGTGCCAGCAAATGGGCCCGGTGGGCCCGGAAATAATTGCAGAGTGTCGATGTTATCAACTTTTGACATAAATTTGCAATTTATTTGAATACATTTTACATTGAATACATTTGAATACATTTTTAAGATCATAATTTTTATTATATAAATGCTTTATAAATAAGTATGAATACTTATAATGCTATAATATCAAATATATTGCCGCAAAATTACATTTTTTTTCCAACTGTTTTATCATCTCTCTGGATAATCAAGCTCGTGTGGTAACTATAAAAATGCAGTTTTAAA
>NW_012050333.1:0-447 GCF_000956235.1 Wasmannia auropunctata
TGCTCAACGCTTCCCGTCGCGCGGGCAACAACGCTCACAACAACGAGATACTGTCGATAGTCGAGGAACTTCGCGAAGCTGACATTATTATAAATTGAATCGCGCATCGAGAAAACGAGTCAGTCGATTCGCGTCAGTTTTGCGTGTTTTTACGTATATCGCGACATGAGTGTCAATGGTCGGAACAGCGTCGAGAGGCGACGACTCGTTGAGGAGTTGTACGCTCCGGCCAGACAAAACTTTCCGCGAAGACGCGTTGTAATTCGAGGATACGACGATCTGTGGCAGGCCGATATCGTCGAGATGCGCCCGTACTCGCGTCACAACAGAGGCTACCACTACATACTCACCGTCATCGATGCGTTGAGCAAGTACGCGTGGGTCGTGCCGCTCAGGAGCAAGAGCGGAAGCGAGACGGCTGCCGCTCTTGCCGCGATAATTCGCGAG
>NW_012050334.1:0-353 GCF_000956235.1 Wasmannia auropunctata
ACGTTATTTTTATTATTGTTAATGAGGAAAGTGAGTTGGTATAAATAATGTTTCGAAACCTTAAATAATTGACAATGTGTTGAATATCGAAATTGAATTAACATGTAGTTACAATGTAAAGCGATTAGTATACAGATAGGTAACAATAAAATTATAACGGGGTGAGTGTAATGAAGGTTAATCGTGGATCTCGTAAACTGTTGCAGTTGAAGGGGGGAAGAAATTATAGAAAAATTCGATAGAGACCTTGTATGGGTATTGAAAGTGTGGCAGGTAAACGGGAATGTATGAATTCCGGGGGGCAGTTCTCACGTGCGAACGGATTTCGTCACGGTCAAAGAACTCCGGGCCTA
>NW_012050335.1:0-387 GCF_000956235.1 Wasmannia auropunctata
GTTAACAAAATCATAGTTTTATTCTTAAAGCTAAAGATACAGAATACTAATTTCTTAATCACAAGGCTAAACTAATGCTATCGAACGGGAGTGTATGGGTAAATATATATAACGGCATAGTTAATTGTCAGAGTTGATGAAAGTTTGTACAAAAAAAAAAGAAATGTTGTCACAGTTACGTTATTTTTATTATTGTTAATGAGAAAAGTGAGTTGATATAAATAATGTTTCGAGACCTTAAATAATTGACAATGTGTTGAATATCGAAATTGAATTAACATGTAGTTACAATGTAAAGCGATTAGTATACAGATAGGTAACAATAAAATTATAACGGGGGAGTGTAAATGGAGGTTAATCGTGGATCTCGTAAACTGTTGCAGTTGA
>NW_012050336.1:0-630 GCF_000956235.1 Wasmannia auropunctata
ATTACTATCTCTTTTTGTATTTTAAATTAAAAAAAACCTAAGTGCTTTCTCTTTTTATACTTTATCTCTTTTTACTTTAAATACTGATCTCTTAAGTGACATATAATTAAAAATTAAAATTTAAGCAGTACCATTGTTACGTCCGGACCCCAGGATATTTGCTTGGGCTTGTAGATAGAGACAGTGAGTCTCGTGCGTGAACGAGATGGAATTGGAAGTGGAGGGGGTAAGGAAGGACGTAACTAAGTAAGCTACCTCGCAGGTACGCACAGGGGCACACGATGCGAGTCGAAGGCGCTTTGCAAAGGTTCGAAAACGAGTCAATGTCCTTAAAAGGACACTATTACTTCGTTTGTTGAACCAGTGCGTTCGTTGGTCCTGTTTTAGGTCAAGGAACTTAATCCCTATGACCTGAGCCATCGGACCAAGCGCGTCTCTCGGTTAGGCAAATAATGAACGGGGGTGAAGGTCTTTAAAGGAATACAATATTTAAGTTAACAAAATCATAGTTTTATTCTTAAAGCTAAAGATACAGAATACTAATTTCTTAATCACAAGGCTAAACTAATGCTATCGAACGGGAGTGTATGGGTAAATATATATAACGGCATAGTTAATTGTCAGAGTTGA
>NW_012050337.1:0-662 GCF_000956235.1 Wasmannia auropunctata
CATATATACAGGGTGTCCCAGAACTGGCGTACCGCCAGAAACCAGCGTATTCTCCGTGAAATTCTAAGACGAAAAGTTTTTTACCAAAACGCGATCCGATGAATAGAATTTGAACGGTAAGCTATTGAAGTTCACGAATGGGCGCGCGTAGAATTCGCGCTGTCAGGCACGTCCGAGACTGGCGCGAAGCACTTCAGACACTTGCTCGTGTCATAACGTATTTCTTAAAAACTGACTTTTTAAAAAAAAGTAAAAAGGGGTGTCAAGTGTTAGCGTGCTCCTCAAACAAAATTTAATATGTATAATTTCCTTTTTTGAACAAAAAACAGTTGTACAAAATTAAACAATGAAACCTAAATGGTACCATCCCTTATTTGTTAAGAAAAACCTAATTGCTATCTCTTTTTGTATTTTAAATATTGGTTTTTTAAGTGATACAAAATAGCGCGCTTTTGGAACAAAATTTGGTACGTATGTCCTCCTTTTTTAAACAAAAAAACAGTTGTACAAATTAAACAATTAAACCTAAGTGGTACCACCTCTTATTTTTTAAAATTAAAACCTAAGTACTATCTCTTTTTATACTTTAAATACTGATCTCTTATTTGACACATAATTAAAAAATAAAATTTAAGCAGTATCATCTTATTTTTACAAAATAA
>NW_012050338.1:0-488 GCF_000956235.1 Wasmannia auropunctata
TTCGACTGGGATAATGTACAGATCCTAGATAAAGAACCTTCTTTTAAAAAAAGAAGTATATCTGAAATGCTTCATATAAAGAAACAATTTAGTGGCTTAAATAAACAAAGTGACACTGAATTATTTTCGGACTCATATCTATCAATATTAGACCTCCTTTCTTCTATGTAGCTACCTTCTATCTTCACACATCCCCACTCCTTCTCCCTACTCTACTGTCCGGTCTCACAAAGAGTGTTCGTTACACCACTGTCATTTAAAAACGTGACAGTGTCTAGAATACTGGGATCGTACGGTGGAAGAATAATTTTGTCAATCTCAATATGTAGGGACTGAAAAATGGTTTCGTTATCTTAATACGTAAGCAAGGGCGTCCGCAGGATTTTTTCTAGAGAGGGGCATGATCCAAATTTTTAATACGAACTACCGCGAGGAGCAAATGTCCAAACGTTGTGTATTTGTGTTGTATTTTAGCTCTCTCACATTTG
>NW_012050339.1:0-369 GCF_000956235.1 Wasmannia auropunctata
TTGTAGTTCCGTATATTAATTCAGTGTCAGAAAAATTCTCTTTAATGTCCAAGAATATTAACAGTCAGATTGCGTATTCGATTCCGAATACACTGAAGAATTTTATCGCAACGGGCAAAGACACTCTCGATAAAATGTCAGCCTGTGATGTGGTGTATAAGATCAATTGCATTAATTGTAACGCGAGTTATGTTGGCCAAACCAAACGGCAATTAAAGACTCGCGTACACGAACATAGATTGGACATTAATAAAAGAAGTGGCTCGCCCTCAGTAATCACAGAACACCGTTTGGCGGAGAACCATGAGTTCGACTGGGATAATGTACAGATCCTAGATAAAGAACCTTCTTTTAAAAAAAGAAGTATAT
>NW_012050340.1:0-1516 GCF_000956235.1 Wasmannia auropunctata
TGACATGGTAGTCTCTAGGGGACAAGAGATCATAGAAAATAATTAGATTGGAATTAGGATTCGTCAATCATCTAAATAGAACAGACACTGAATAAATAGTTTAAAAAATTGCAGATCTACTATCAAAGACAGAATAATAAACAGATGGTTGGGATTAACGAAAAAATTTGTCAGGGAACACCCTGACATTCTATTCTCTAGAGCAGATAAAGGCAATGTCACAGTGGCTCTCAACAGAAATGATTACATACAGAAGATTGAGACCATGCTCAATGATTCTACAACATATGAAAGGTTGCCAAAGAATCCGATAAAGAAAGTGTCCAATGATTTACGTGTATTATTAACTCGTTGGAAAAACAAGGAATATATCGATGTTCAAACTTACAAAAACATTTTAACTACTGATGGTATTTTACCTAGGGCATATGGATTGCCGAAAATACATAAAAAAGATAATCCATTCAGAATCAATAATTTCAACGATTAATAGTCCGTTGCATTCACTATCATGCTATTTGCATAATATTATTTACAATAGTATTCCTGAATCTACCAGCTATATAAAAAACAGTGCACATTTAGTTAACAAACTGAATGGTGTGAGTTTAAGATCGGATGAAGTCTTAGTTTCCTTAGATGTTGTGTCTCTTTTCACTAACATCCCTACTGAATTGGTTGTTAAGAGCATCGAAAAGAGATAGCATCTGATCTCTAAAAAAACTTCCATCCCGCTAAATGAGTTTGTAGTAGCTGTCAAACTGGTCATCAATTCTAATTATTTTGCCTTTAATAATAAAATTTATAAACAGATATTTGGTACGCCGATGGGTGTCCCTCTTTCTCCTATCATATCAGATTTAATAATGCAGGACTTAGAATTAAGAGCTATAGAACGTCTATCTTTCCAATTACCTTTTTATTTCAGATATGTAGATGATATCTTGTTAGCAGCACCAAAAAACAAACTTAATGTAATATTGGACACTTTCAACTCCTTACATCAAAGATTACAATTCACAATAGACAGAAGATAACAATTGTATTAGCTTTTTAAATGTCAAACTTATTAAGGAAAGTGGCAAGATCATTTTTGATATATTCCAAAAACCGACATCCTCGGAAAGATATTTAAATTTCAACTCAAATCACCCTTCCACACATAAAAAAGGCATTATTTTAGGGATGGTTGACAAGATAATTTCGTTATCACATCCGAGATTTCATCAAAAAAATTTCATCTACATGATAGAGATCCTTCTTGATAATAGATATCCATAAAATTTATTTTTAGTACGATCAGAGATAGATTAAAATATCTGTGTTATAAACTAAATAATAACGAAATAAATGTCATCCCTAATAAGAAAAAATGTTTTGTAGTTCCGTATATTAATTCAGTGTCAGAAAAATTCTCTTTAATGTCCAAGAATATTAACAGTCAGATTGCGTATTCGATTCCGAATACACTGAAGAATTTTATCGCAACGGGCAAAGACACTCTCGATAAAATGTC
>NW_012050341.1:0-387 GCF_000956235.1 Wasmannia auropunctata
AACAAAAACTTACCGAAAGTAAACTGTTATTACGTAATAGATTGCAAATCAAAACAAACAATAAAACTTTAATTTTTCACATTAATAGATACGTCAAATCGCTCAAGCGCGCCTTGTGTCCACGCACTTACTGATATGAAGACATATCCAACTCCACAATTGATTTCTTTTTCCTGCGGTTTTTTCGTTTTTTGCATAAGAATAATCGACTTGTGTTTTTTTATACATAACATATGCTTAAGTTGAATCAGAAAGACGATACATCGAGGTAATGAGACGAGACAAAAATATATATCAAATATGGATGAGTGTTTTATTGATCACACATTATATATTCATAGAAAGACGTGACTAATGACTTGTATTCGTTTATTACATAATGGTATC
>NW_012050342.1:0-519 GCF_000956235.1 Wasmannia auropunctata
TCTCTCTCTCTCTCTCTCGCGAGGTGATTTCTTCGCGATGGCACGCGGGAGATCGGCCGGTGCGCGATGACACGCCCGCGTAGTCACGCAGCAGCGACGATCAGCGTGTACAGCGACTGCAGTGCCAGCTGCGCCAGTCGCAGTCGCGCGGTGCAGCCGTACTCGCCGCGTTGCACCTTGTCCCGTCGCGTGCAGCGGATGCACGCGAGGACACGGCAGTGCCGCGTGTGAATACTGAATAGTTATAGTGCGATCCCGACACGGAACGCGGACGGAGGAAGAAAGGAGGAAACGGACGGACGGACGAACGCGGTCGCCGATGCGCCACGCGCGCCGCGGATCGCGCAATCGTGCGTGCGACGACGTCGTCGCGTAGAGGATATACCTATCTATCTCGCGCGGCGAACGAGAGAGGTGAGAGCCGACGGCCGCGGCGGCACGACACGGCACGATTTCGCGAGTGCACCTGAGATAGAGAGAGAGAGAGAGAGAGAGAGAGTGAGTGCGAGCGAGCGAGCG
>NW_012050343.1:0-363 GCF_000956235.1 Wasmannia auropunctata
ACTAGAGTATTCGTGCATGTACCAAAACAATTAAGACAGAAGTGGGACTCTAAAACAAAGGAAGGAATATTTATTGGATACAGCCAAGAGTCTAAAGGACTGAGAATTTGGTTCAAGGATAAAGATAAAATAGAAACTCATCGAGATGTATATTTTATTAATGACGAGGAAGAAATAAAACAAAAAAATCGTCAGAAGAAAGAAATAACGGACATAAATGAGAGTAAACAATTGGATTCAGAAGAAGATGAAAACACAGAAGAAGAAGAAACAAATACAGAGAAAGAATCAGAAACAGAATATGAGTCAGTTGAAGATTTCATAGAACCCATAGAATCAATAGACGGGGAAATGACAGAACAA
>NW_012050344.1:0-505 GCF_000956235.1 Wasmannia auropunctata
TATCTGCGTGGGAGTCAACCAGCGAGCAAGACAGAACACTGTCAAATCTTGCCGCTCGGTTAGAAGCAGAAGAAACTCGATTAAAAACACAAGATTCGAATCAAAGCGGTGCATTATTTGTTGGAAAGGGAAAGAAACCCTTTGCTTTTGATAAAAGAAGAAAACCTGGTGTGTGTCATAATTGCGGAAAGCCAGGCCATTGGAAAAGAGAGTGTCGGGCGAAGAAGAAATCAACAAAGGTAAACGAATCCTCTGAAACAAAGGGAGAAGCACTAATTGGTGTCAGAGATACTCTTCTGTCTCTCCATGGATCGCTGGATGACAAGTGGATCATGGATTCAGGTGCGACTGCACATCTAACGTGTCGAAAGGAATGGCTAATTAACTACAAAAAATATGACGAGCCGGAAAAGTTCTACATGGGTGATGGAACACATCTAGAGGCTCTGGGCACAGGCAATGTGAATATTCAAGTCTTTGATGGAATCAATTAGATAGATAAGTA
>NW_012050345.1:0-516 GCF_000956235.1 Wasmannia auropunctata
GCGAGTAAAAGTTCGCGGCGATGATGCTCCGTGAGCGGGTGAAGTTCCGAGAGCGGGATGGTCTGAGATCTGAGTTGAGAGAGCCAGGATCTGAGATCGGAGAGAAGAGAGCGATCCGGGAAAGTTCCCGGTTTATATAGGAGATCTCAAGGAATGTGGGATGTCTCGAGTCGAAAGAATTTGAGTCTGATTGGCAAGATGATATCGATGAGGTTATTCCCGATTCGTTAACCCTCATTTAATCTAGTTGAAATAATTCACTCCGCCCGTCTTACATTGTTATGTCTTACAGCTATTGGTTGGAGGGGTTACAGTTTTTGGTGAGACGCTACCCTCTCCATTTCGATTTTAGTTTGATTGGTCATCTATTGGGGCTTCGTTCTAGCGCAATCCCGGAATTTGGGGGTGCTTATTTCTACTTAAAAAGCACTGTTTTTCTAGATATCTATTAGTCACCGATTTCTCCTGTTATCGAGTGACCCTGAGGTCCTGTCTCTTATACACATCTCTGAGCGG
>NW_012050346.1:0-607 GCF_000956235.1 Wasmannia auropunctata
TAAAGAGAATGTTGGGGAGGGTGACCGAGAAGGGGTGTCTGGAAAGATTCTGTATGTTAATTGGAATGACGCGGAAGGAGGCCGAAGAAGGGCTTCCTGGGGAAGCGGGGAAGGAGAATTAGCCGGAGGAGCGGCCGGCGATGATGGACTTGCAGGCTCCACGTTCTCCTGGTTCTCCAAAGAGCTTAGCCACTCTTGGTAAGCTTGGTCTAGAAGTCTCCGCGCTTCCCGATTTTGGGGACGGCGGGTTCTCCTAGCGGCGCGGCGCAAACGGAGAGAAGAGACGGATTTGCCGTTCACTAGTTGAAATAACGAGAGCGATCAGAGATAGATCGCGGAACAGATCACCAAGAATTTCGAGAGGGTTATTCGCGTGAGGAAAAAATGACGAGAAAACTTACTTTTCGCTGAAGTGATATCGTGTGTTCGCTGCCCTTGTCTGGTCACGCCGTGCGGCACCTCGAATCACTCGCGGACTCAACTTCGGTTTATGGCACTCGCGAGTAAAGGTTCGCGGCGATGATGCTCCGTGAGCGGGTGAAGTTCCGAGAGCGGGATGGTCTGAGATCTGAGTTGAGAGAGCCAGGATCTGAGATCGGAGAGAAGA
>NW_012050347.1:0-400 GCF_000956235.1 Wasmannia auropunctata
TTAATACACTTCTCAACAAAATTAAAGCATCACTTACTCTACCCTCTAAAAATAGGCAAAATTCAAGAGAGTGTAACTTCGTCAAAAATGATCGTATCGAGATGTTCAAAAAAGCATTCTACAGCTTGAAATCTCTACTTTTCAAATCGGTACTTTAGAAAACGATCCTACTGATCTTTCATAAAATTACACGGATAGAAAAGAAGACCCGACAAATCTCAAAATTTTTTTACGAAATTTGACAAGTTTCATGGCGCGAATTAAAAATCGCATGCAAATGCAGTTTACAGCTTTCGAAAGAGTGAATCTTTACCTTTAATTTGCTTTTTTATTGAGCGTTGTACGATTTTTTTTCACCGAGTTATTCAACATTGAAGTAAAAAGGACCATTTTTGCTTTA
>NW_012050348.1:0-1064 GCF_000956235.1 Wasmannia auropunctata
TATTTCATGTGTATTATGTAGAAAGATAAATCGATATGTTAACAAGTTTTGTGAAAGTTGTACTATTAACAATATATATACGTGAATGTCGCAATAACAACGTCACTGTAAAACATTAATTATAAAAGATTCATTAGCATTTATATGATACATTTCACGTAACTGATATTACATATTTATTGTTTTAAGATAATGCAAAAAAGTTTACATAATTTATAAAAATTAATGTATACTCAGAATTTATAATAGAAAATCTTGTTGAATTTTAGAACTAGATGTGTCCCAAAAGATTACCGTCGGCTCCCTCTCTTGTATTTAAATTTCCATTATTTTTAATTAGAATAAATATACAACTAGTACTAACAGATGTGTCCAAATTTTCATTTACTACCCAATTAAATGTTATATTCTTGCAGAGATATTTCCATCAAAACGTAACGTTACGACAGAGAGAGAGAGAGAGAGAGAGATTTCCCGAAGTTTCTCGCGATCCCGAGCCTCGTTCTTCTGTTCTTTTTCTTGAACTTCTTAGACCTGCCGCACATACTCGAGCAGGATACTCAACAGAAGATGAACCCCGTGAGATGCCCGGGCCCTTCGGCCCTTCGGCCCGTTCGCCATATACATGCTTATGGTGTGTATATGTGTGTGCGTGTAACCCCCTCGAGGGAGAAACCGGCAAAAGAAATAGAGGAACAAGGGTAGAAGTCGCCGCCGTCGTTACCTGGTTTTTTAAATCTGTAGGAGTTTTAAATGGAGAGTTCGTCCGTCCTTGTCGGGTCTCTCCGTGTCAGCTGTGGGGAATGTCAGCTGATTAGGTTTTGGCGGGAAAACAGCGCGCCAAGAGCCCGCCCAGTCTCAGTCACAGATAAACAGCGCCCGGTCATTCACGGCTCTTTCACGGCGGGAAAAAAATTTTTTCTCGGCGATTAAAAACTGATTTACACGCACACGGCGCTGAAGATACGCCCATCGTTCGCCAAGACGGCGTTCTCTTTCACGGTAGCCAGGCAGTAAATTGTCGGTTGTTGTGATGGCACCAGAATACGGTCCTACGCTATCCG
>NW_012050349.1:0-923 GCF_000956235.1 Wasmannia auropunctata
CGACGTATTGTAGAACGGGCCTTACATGTAGGCGCTCCAAGGTGGCCGCCCATTCCTGCACCCTTCCTAAAATCCAGCACTGCAAATGGCAAGTGCATGAATGTACCTTATTTGGCGATTGGCTTTGTAATAGTGCTTTCTGAAATTTTTGATATATATATCTGGTAGATATATCTAATCGTATACGACATAGTGTCTATATGGTGTGCGTCTTTCTTGCTAGACGTAGACGTATCAGAAATGGTCATTAGTTTCACGTATATCGCGCAGTGTTAATGACTATGTTTAAATATCACTTTTAATCGAGTTTAACAACATCCGTAGTTATTTAAACCAGCCAATCATAGCTCTGAAGCATATTTCTCTAAAGAATGAAATGACTATATGATTATTGACCTGCAGTTCCATAACTTATATATGTGCAGACATTATTAAACCCGATTAAGAGCGACGTGTAAATGCAGTCTGCAATAATAATCAATATACTTAATATACTCGTATTACTATGACTGCTTTTTATTTTTAGCTCTTTTAGAAAACATAGATTAACACTCAAGCACTCATATCTTATATCGTATGTATAATATATATAGTAGTCAAATACTTGAATTACAGTATCTTGTCATGCTATCAGTATTGAAAATATATAATATATAGAGTGTCCACAAAAAATCATTCCGCATTTATGTGGTAGATTATATAAATTATATAAATATTATATAAGATTATATAAATTATATAAGTATATATATAAATAAGTATATATATAAATATATAAGTATATATACATATATATATATAAGATTATATAAATTATATAAATATATATATACTATTATAGGAATCATTAGCGTGGTTGTACGTTAAAATTTAAGTAAATAATTAATAATATATATATATATATATAATATTATATATATATA
>NW_012050350.1:0-1036 GCF_000956235.1 Wasmannia auropunctata
AGCAGCAGCAGCAGCAGCGGCGGCGGCAGCAGCGATCACGACGGCGACTGCCATCTTGAGCGTGACGCGCAACTCAGAGGTCGTGGGCTCCACCAGTGACGAAGCCACTGGAGTTTTGACGTGGCTGCTACGTACCTGCCCGACTGCCCACTCCGATTGCAGCAAACTTGGTGACGAGAAATACGTAACTGGTAAGTGCCCCAGCTGGAGAATAATAACAATCGGGACCCCGTGGACCAGCGCGTGGCTCCTCGCGCACCGCTCGGGGATCGTTGTTGCGCGCGAGGCGGAGCAGCGCGTCCGCCGCGCGACCGCCGCTTCGCGTTTCGCACCTCGCGTTCGCCCCGCGGCCGCGCGACGCATACCCCGCGCGTTTTGCCCGCTCGTCTGCTGCGCTTAACCGTGATGCCGCGAAATATGGCGACCCGACGACGGAGAGAGAGAGAGAGACCGCGCGCATCCGCGTACGCTCGCCCGACGGACGGCCGAGCACGAGGTGTGTGTGTGTTTTACGAGCTGCTGAGATCCCGCTCTCCTCCATTCTCTCTCTGTCGCCCTGACATCCCGCGACCCGCGGGAGGGGAACCTGGTCGCGGGTTACGCGGTCGCATTTCCGGGGGGACGTGCGGCAACGAGGGTTACCCTCGCCGTTTATTCGGGTGGCAATTCTCTCCGTCGTTCCCTCCGTCGTGTGCGTGAGAGTGACAGAGAGGAGAGAGAGAGAGAGAGGGAGAGAGCGCGCGCGCGGCCCTAGGCCATCCTGACAGTGCTCGGACTCCACCGGTCGCATAAACACATCGGCGTCTCGCGCAGGAGGTCTGTGGCGCTCACACGGCCGTGTGTGCCACGCATTGCGGTTGTCAGCCCTAGTCAACGTGTAATTTACTAGCTTGCCCCCCCCTCTCCCCTCCCTGTTTCTCCCTTCGGCACGATGCAGATGCAGTCGCCGGTTTTGGACTCGGTCGGCGCGGTAGCGCCTGGGCGGTCGCAGCAGCAACAACAACATAACGCCGTCAACAGCGACCGTCGTTACTGC
>NW_012050351.1:0-349 GCF_000956235.1 Wasmannia auropunctata
ATTAGACAGACCTCTACGCAAAGTAGAATGTATATTAAATTGAATATCTATTAAATCTTCGCCTTACTAAAAAAATAGAAGCATTAAAGTACGTATTTTTTGTTTTTACAATAGATATTATCTATGTAATAGGCGGGGGAAGGGACTCCGCACCTCCCCCCTGCACCCCCCTCTCCGCCTGCGACTATACTACCCACTGGGGGGGGCTTCGCCCCCCCCCCCTAATCCACCCCATTGGTATTATTTTTTTTGTTACTTTTTTTGTTAATAACTTTTTAACGAATAACGAGCGACGGCTAAAACCACCTGAAGGTTACTTGGAGTCAAGCCCCTTGACAACATATATAAA
>NW_012050352.1:0-722 GCF_000956235.1 Wasmannia auropunctata
GTGTGCTCTTCCGATCTACAAAATTTAATAAAATACAAGTTATAATAAATAAGTTTGATTAATTAATTAATGAAATTAATTATTCTCTCACAAATATTATATAATTATAATATTTTATGACTTTAATTACATTTTAAATTGCACAAGTACATGACAATAATAAATTTACAAGTTATAATAAATAAATTTAATATTAGAGTTTAAAAAGGAGGTTTAACAAGCATGAATGCGTGAAAGAATGAGTGTATGTGTATGTATGTGAGAGAGAGAGAAAGAGATACAGCGATAAAAGTTTATAATATAAATGTGCAACTTACAGAAAGTGCAGCAGAACATGCATCCGGAGGAACGACAGACCTTGTTCTTGTCAGAGTAGATGCCGGCGCAGATCTTATAGTTGTCATAACAGATGCCGGAGGAACGAAAGAGCTTATAGTTGTCACAGTAGATGCTGGAGGAACAGCAGATCTTGTATTTGTAATAGATGTCAGAGGAATGATAGATCTTGCCATAGCAGAAGCAACAGTTGAAGCTCCAGTAGTGGAAATATTGGTCTGGACATACAATTTTTATGCTGTGTGTATATGTACAAGAATTATAAACAAATAAATGACTGATAATAGGAAGAAGTGAGTTAATTAATTAATTAGTAAATGAATGAGTGAATAAGTTGGAAAGAGAAAGAATGATAGAGAGAGAGAGAGAGAGAGAGAGAGAGAGAG
>NW_012050353.1:0-409 GCF_000956235.1 Wasmannia auropunctata
AAGATCATCGCTCTACCAAGATTCAAGGTAAATGATCCAGTACGTGTCAGTAAATTTAAAACTATATTTGAGAAAGGCTACACACCAAATTGGTCCACTGAAATCTTTCGTATCGCGAAAGTACAATCTACAAATCCCACGACGTATTTATTAAATGATTCTCGCGGAGAACCTGTAGCCGGAGGATTTTACGAATATGAATTACGAGTATCCAATCCTGATGTGATCTCGTGGAAAAAAGTACTGCGCAAACGAGGAAACAAGGTGTACGTGAAATGGTTGGGGATGGACAGTTCACATAATTCGTGGATAAAATAAAGGGAATGTATTGTAGTGTAAAATTGTATATAGTTTCAATATATATTTTTGGATTACATTTTATTTAAATATAAAATAGTTTTAATATATA
>NW_012050354.1:0-374 GCF_000956235.1 Wasmannia auropunctata
GCCAATCATAAGTTTGATTTATTCGGCAGCCATTTATAATAGCGATAAATCAATCTTATGATTGGCCATTTGCGTGTCCAATCAGGACTCGTAACACCGGTCGCGCTTCTCTGATAATCTAGGACTCTAGCTGGCAGTCGCGATGGCTTAGGTGGTTGGCTGCAGCCTATCCTCTCCACTTGCAGCCAGTGGCTGTTAAAGGTTTTCCTGGCATCCCTGGTGCCGAGTGGAATAAATGATTAGTTAAGATACATTAAATAATACAATTAATAACAAACGTTTTGACTTGCATCAGGTCATTCTCAATGTTCATAACAGTACAAATTAAAGCTAGAAATTTAAACGGAAATCGTTGAATATAAAGGATCTGTACA
>NW_012050355.1:0-484 GCF_000956235.1 Wasmannia auropunctata
TGCAGTTTGTACGATCCTTCGGGAATTACAATCTCTTTGTCGTCTTTGTCAAAATAAAATTTATTATTCGATGAATTTACATTGGGTATCGTATAATACGTTTCAAAATCTGCTAGACCGAGTTCGTATTCACCATCGCTCAAATCTAGAGGTGGAAAATAGCTTACCGCGAGGATGCTACTTTTGCCAGTCAGCGTAAACGTCAGCGACATGTTTGAATGAATACTGAGTCTAAATGTTGCAGCGTTTGTCTTTAAATAGATTATCTACCGTCTGCAAAAACTGTAGACACAGTTGACCGCAATTGCTTTGATCGTAACGTTGATAAGGCGTGCGATTGAATTCGATTTGCGTCTCATTGTCCCGTAGATATCGCACCAATTCCCTCGGCGGCCGAAGATTGCCAAAACTGTCAAAATATATAGCACGATTGCCCCTCTTTGCATATGCCACCCAATGAGTACCGAGTCCCTCAGCATTATCA
>NW_012050356.1:0-791 GCF_000956235.1 Wasmannia auropunctata
CAGTGAGTTTTTCTTGATAGGTCGAATGTTTTTTGCAGTTGTCTCTCCAGTTAAAATTGTGTCTCCTGTACGTTTCACCTGCTCATTCAGCACAAGCATCTCACGTTATCGCGGTCGTCTCCGTACGTGCAGCCTCACAGTGATTTCTTCTCCGCGAAAATCGAGCAATCGACCGTATTGATCCACAACGCGGATAGTCAGATCCGATATGCTCCGTGCGATGATCGGAAGGTAAATGATCTGTGCCGGCGTTTCCGATATCTTATATCCTGGCGGCACGCTCGGTGAAAACTCGTGTATCGTATGTACACACTTGTCGTTACTATACGCACCCGCGGTCATGTTACACTCTATGCAAATGATGTTTACATTTATGATATTTATCGGTACGTTCGATTCGTGCCATTGATATGGTTCCAGCAAGCGATTTGATGAAAATCCCAACAGCGATCCAATGTTACAGGATTTTGTGAAATTTATCCGATACGCGCGCTTGATCTCACTCTTCATCGTATTGTTATTGGCGCGAATCACCAGTGGGTAATCGTTCTCATCCTCTACAGCGCTTTTCGTTTTCTTTCTCACAACATCGTTTGGATGAACATGTAGGATTGCACGTTTCAAATATTTTGCAATGTCATGCAGTTTGTACGATCCTTCGGGAATTACAATCTCTTTGTCGTCTTTGTCAAAATAAAATTTATTATTCGATGAATTTACATTGGGTATCGTATAATACGTTTCAAAATCTGCTAGACCGAGTTCGTATTCACCATCGCTCAAATCTAGAG
>NW_012050357.1:0-352 GCF_000956235.1 Wasmannia auropunctata
TTTGCGACCGCACGCGTAGGTGCGAGGCAATCCGGTCGGGAGTTCGCACGTCCGGATCGAGCAGAGTTTCGCGTCCCGATCGGAGATACAAGTAATTCAGACGTTACAGTGATCGTCTCCGCGGATGTAAGCGGGGTTTGAGCGCCAGGCCCGTGTGAGCGAACCAAATTTATATAATATCCGAGCTATCTCCGATTCCCGACGCACGACTCTATAGATCGAGGCAACTTAGATTTTCGCGAAAGTCCGGACGGGCGAGCAACGACGGCGCGGAAGGCCGGCTAACCAATTCCGACAAAGGTAGAGGGGCGGTTCGTTAAAGCGAGGCTTAGGAGAGCGACAAGGAGGAAAA
>NW_012050358.1:0-388 GCF_000956235.1 Wasmannia auropunctata
TGCCGCCAGGATATAAGATATCGGAAACGCCGGCACAGATCATTTACCTTCGATCATCGCACGGAGCATATCGGATCTGACTATCCGCGTTGTGGATCAATACGGTCGATTGCTCGATTTTCGCGGAGAAGAAATCACTGTGAGGCTGCACGTACGGAGACGACCGCGATAACGTGAGATGCTTGTGCTGAATGAGCAGGTGAAACGTACAGGAGACACAATTTTAAGTGGAGAGACAACTGTAAAAAACATTCGACCTATCAAGAAGAAACTCACTGCTTCCAACATTGAATTTTTAAATCTTTGGGTTTTACCGTGCATAGTATCTGAGATGGCTAATATCCTAAACATTGGAGGGGAACCAGTCTTTGACGACAGCATCGTCAAG
>NW_012050359.1:0-515 GCF_000956235.1 Wasmannia auropunctata
TCGAGATCAAGTGCGCGTATCGGATAAATTTCACAAAATCCTGTAACGTTGGATCACTGTTGGGATTTTCATCAAATCGCACGCTGGAACCACGTCAATGGCACGAATCGAACGTACCGATAAATATCATGAATGTAAACATCATTCGCATAGAGTGTAACATGACCGCGGGTGCGTATAGTAATGACAAGTATGTACATACGATACACGAGCGTGCCGCCAGGATATAAGATATCGGAAACGCCGGCACAGATCATTTACCTTCCGATCATCGCACGGAGCATATCGGATCTGACTATCCGCGTTGCGGATCAATACGGTCGATTGCTCGATTTTCGCGGAGAAGAAATCACTGTGAGGCTGCACGTACGGAGACGACCGCGATAACGTGAGATGCTTGTGCTGAATGAGCAGGTGAAACGTACAGGAGACTACAATTTTAACTGGAGAGACAACTGTAAAAAACATTCGACCTATCAAGAAGAAACTCACTGCTTCCAACATTGAATTTTTAA
>NW_012050360.1:0-408 GCF_000956235.1 Wasmannia auropunctata
TGCACCCCGTCGACATGTGGAGGGTCATGAGCTGGGAGGAGCTCGACGTCCTGCGCGTTCTCCGCTCGCCCGTCTCGCGAGAAGCGCACGTGGTGAGGTTTCTCCGCGATCGAGAGCTGGGTGTGCGCGGAACCGGCGCGGCGAGACAGGTGGTCGACCAGGGGCCCGTGCGCGATTGGCCCCGCGGCGCGAGACGAAGGGTGTACGCGTGGCACCGCGAGAGAGCGCGCGAGGACTACGAGAGGCGGGTGCGCGGCGAACTTTGGTACGTCGATCGGCGCGTCGGTCGCGCGGAGAACGGGAGCAGAGCGCGCGAGGACCACGAGAGGCGGGTGCGCGGCGAGCTCGAGAGAATCGATCAGCGCGTCGGTCGCGCGGAGAGCGGGAGCTACTGGGCGAGGCGAGTCG
>NW_012050361.1:0-546 GCF_000956235.1 Wasmannia auropunctata
TAGATTACCCGAGCATATAAAAGCTGATTCGGAGGTTCAACAGAATCGTAGGTGTCTGAAACATTACAATCAACCGTGGCAGCATATTGACGGTCCTGCACCGTTTGTGAAGAATTGCAGCGAATGCCGTCGAGAGGCCGCGGTTTGATAAATCGCGCGATAAATGCGCTTCCCTTCGAATTGCATATCCCCGGATATCAGTTTTGCGGTCCGGGAACGCGTTTAGAACAGCGATTGGCTAGAGGTGATCGGGGCATTAATCCACTGGACGCGGCGTGTCGCGAGCACGACATCGCATATTCACGGAGCAACGAACTCGCTGAACGGCACGTAGCCGACAACATACTCGCCGCGAAAGCGCGAAAACGCATAACCGCGAGAGACTCGACTCTCGGAGAGAGAGCCGCAGCCACAGCTGTTTGGACGGCTATGAAAGCCAAGACGAAATTCGGCATGGGTTTAAAAACGAAGAGGAAAAGGAGCAAGCGAATACTTCCGGTAGCTAAACGCGGCGGTATCCTGCCACTCTTGCCACTGTTGGGCGTC
>NW_012050362.1:0-446 GCF_000956235.1 Wasmannia auropunctata
TGCATTAACCTTATCTTATTATCAAAATTTATCACTTTGATCGTCTGCGACTGTCGCACGAACCGCATCTTTTCTGCCTCCATATAATACTCTGAAGAAATTATCGAGAGCGGACCTATTTATAGAAGCGCGTAGCACGAATGTGCTCAGTTGCCGAAATGTTTCTTATCGTGTCGGATAACAGTGATATTCTCAGTTTAACCAACAAAGAGTTAGAGTATATACCGAAAGTCGTTTTGCTGCGAGAGTTTCCAAACTGTATAAGTCAATTGTGGGACAGATTACCCGAGCATATAAAAGCTGATTCGGAGGTTCAACAGAATCGTAGGTGTCTGAAACATTACAATCAACCGTGGCAGCATATTGACGGTCCTGCACCGTTTGTGAAGAATTGCAGCGAATACCGTCGAGAGGCCGCGGTTTGATAAATCGCGCGATAAATGCGC
>NW_012050363.1:0-457 GCF_000956235.1 Wasmannia auropunctata
AGTCGATTCGCGTCAGTTTTGCGTGTTTTTACGTATATCGCGACATGAGTGTCAATGGTCGGAACAGCGTCGAGAGGCGACGACTCGTCGAGGAGTTGCACGCTCCGGCCAGACGAAACTTTCCGCGAAGACGCGTTGTAATTCGAGGATACGACGATCTGTGGCAGGCCGATATCGTCGAGATGCGCCCGTACTCGCGTCACAACAGAGGCTACCACTACATACTCACCGTCATCGATGCGTTGAGCAAGTACGCGTGGGCCGTGCCGCTCAAGAGCAAGAGCGGAAGCGAGACGGCTGCCGCTCTTGCCGCGATAATTAGCGAGAGCGGAAGATGTCCGAGAAACCTGCAAACGGATATGGGGAAGGAGTTTTACAACGCCGATGTGCAGAAACTCCTGAGGAAACGCAATGTCAATCATTATTCCACGTATTCGGTGCTGAAGGCATCGAATAG
>NW_012050364.1:0-539 GCF_000956235.1 Wasmannia auropunctata
ACCTGTTCCTCGGTCAGGACAGAAAGAGAGAGATCGATCACTCGAACGGTATCTATTTCGGCAACGATGGACGTTTTGATGCTCGGCGACAAACAATTCGATCTTGAAAAGGACGATGCTATACTCGTGGACAACGTGAGGTACCGCGGCACGCCAGGATTATACGAATTGATCTTCATGAAAAAGTCCGATAGACAATTCATCACCCTTCCCGACAACATGACGTACAAGAGTATAATTACGGCAACGAACCTCTACAACCGTGCCTACAAAGAGGGCGAACGCATCAGGGGCAACAGGGGAACGAAGTACACGGAGTTTATCAAGCCGCTCATATCCGAGCATCTGAAACGTAGAAAGGGACTGGGCTTGCCTGTCGCCATGACGTTGACGGACAACGAGATCGATTACGTTCACTGGGACGATCCCAACGAGCTGGTGGATCGACTACGATTGCTCGACGCTTCCCGTCGCGCGGGTAACAACGCTCACGACAACGAGATACTGTCGATAGTCGAGGAACTTCGCGAAGCCGGCAA
>NW_012050365.1:0-511 GCF_000956235.1 Wasmannia auropunctata
GGGTCAAACCAATGTTATCTTATGTCCCCCTCGAAACCTTACAACTTTTGTCTGAAACATTTTTTCCTAGTGCGCTTATTTTTCGAGATATTCGACTGGACGGATTAAAATGGTCCACCCTGCATATAGTGTGTAAACGAATTAAAAGTAATAAGGTGACTGTTACCGACAGATACATCGAATTTAGGCGAGAGGACCTCTGGACGCCCTAAAACGCACTAGCAGCGCGCGGTATTAATAAATAAGAATTTTGTGTAAGGTATAATATATAATGTACAGCGTATAAAAAAACTCGACACCCTCATTTTTTTTTCAAAAGGGAGAGGGATGTTGTAAGTCCCTCTGTGCGCTACTTACAATGTGACACTTAATAAGCAGGTCACTGTTGCAATCTAATATTGCAACGGTGACTCATAATAATTGAAGACGCTGACGCAGGACTCTGGCGATCTTAATACGTCCTCCAAAAACTGCGGCCGTTGCAATTAAGCAATAATTGCAACTGCTAAGC
>NW_012050366.1:0-471 GCF_000956235.1 Wasmannia auropunctata
GGATGGATACACTCCCACCCGACCACACCCATAAGTCAGATTTGAATGCTTTGAAAGTATGAAGATTCGGGTCCGCGCAGGCGCGGTAGAGAGCATGAGATGGCGAAGCTTTTACAAGCTTTCAATAACCTGTTGAGAATAGTGCAGTGGAACACTACTACATATGTATCCATCCGGACGAGACAGCATAATTACAATCGAACTTCACTGTAAGTTCGTTCAATTCGTTAATTATAAAAACAACATTATTAATTGTTACTAACAAATATTGAATATTAGAAAAACTTATAAGAGATGTTTGAAATGACTACCATTGCATTTCGTGCATCAAGTCGTTATTGCAAATTCATTGCTCGTTATTCTAATTATTACATCGTGTGTTATAGATGCAGTGGCTTTGATAATTCTGCCTTCCAGTTGTACGCGATTTTAAATTTGAATTCTGTAAATGTATTCATTTATGTGACCCCA
>NW_012050367.1:0-716 GCF_000956235.1 Wasmannia auropunctata
TGACTTAAAATAATAATTTTTATTTACTTTATTCTCGTTTCCTATATATATTAAATATAAAGTATTCTCTCTAAAATATTGAGTTTGCTTTGTGTATGCAGTTGGTTATTATTTATCTTTAAATGGTACCTTCTTTGTGTCGCATGGCATAATTTAAATGTGTAAAGCAGAGTTCTCATTTAAATTTGAACATCGAATGACTCTCCCGGTTTCTATTAGAGAAGATCTTTGTGGTGGAGGGCTGTTTTCTCAAACCCCTCGCAACGGAATTTTATAAGATCAGGTCGCTTTGAAACCGAAATTTTTTCAGACGCTTCTCTGACGGGATGGGGCGCTGTCTGTGGAAAAGTGCGGACTCATGGGTTTTGGTCATCTGAGGACAAACGAAACCATATCAATTATTTGGAACTCTTGGCGACCTTTCATGCCCTGAGATGTTTCGCCTTTCAGTTGCGGGAATGCAACGTTCTATTAAGAGTCGATTATTGCACGGCCTTGTCTTATATTAACCGCATGGGGTCAATTAAATTCCCAACTCTATCAGGCCTTGCCCGAGAAATTTGGAATTGGTGCTCAGAACGAGATTTGTTTATCTACGCCTCATACATTCCCTCT
Source organism: Wasmannia auropunctata (assembly GCF_000956235.1). Lineage (NCBI taxonomy): Eukaryota > Metazoa > Arthropoda > Insecta > Hymenoptera > Formicidae > Wasmannia > Wasmannia auropunctata. The sequence continues at coordinate 616 of NW_012050367.1, forward strand.
GCCCTAAATATAGAGGCAGATACAGAATCTCGTGTTATTTCAGAGGAAACGGAATGGTCTTTGGAGCAAAGTTATTTTAATAGAATTGAAGCTTACTTTGG
>NW_012050368.1:0-587 GCF_000956235.1 Wasmannia auropunctata
ATATACGTCTATATACATATATATATATATATATATATATATGTATATATAACACCACTACCTTTCCCAAAACAGCCGTTATTTCATTCGTATCACTCATCATTAACATTCACGCCATCCTAGACTGTCTGACAGACAACGATGTTGCAATATGATAAATCTTAATTTAATCTCATGACACAAGCAGTTTTAATTCGCCCGTCTAGACTTCGGAACCAAAAGTAGACGTGGTATTAATTATTATCTTCGACGAGAACAAAAACGGCTCGACAAATACAGCTTTCGCCTTCGTGTATTTCTGCGTGTGATTCAGACACGTTGAACGACAACAATATTCACACGGACGAGAGTCCTCGCGAGCAAAACTTTGTTTCCGATCTCTTACGACGAGAAGAGGAAACTCCGTCGCGCCGATCCCCGGGCAAAGTGTTAACGCCGTGAGCGATAAATACGAGGGTTGAGAGCGGAAAAGCAACGGCTCGAATCGAGTCGGATGGATATAAAAAGAAATTACTGGCCTCTCAGACGCACTTGGACCTCCAAACGGCATTGCGGCGCTCGCGCACTTCCTCTCTCTCTCTCTCTCA
>NW_012050369.1:0-948 GCF_000956235.1 Wasmannia auropunctata
CGAGCGGGCGTGCCACCCTTCGAAGTACTGCTCTAAATCGTGATCTCGGATACGCGTAGAACGCTCGTTACGCAACGACGCAAAAAGATTCGGACGCTCTAACTCCTGACTGCCACGCGGGAGAACGGTTCCGATGTCCGGTGTTCAGCCCTCAAGTCGGCAGAGGGGCGGTTCTCGGGGCGCGGAGGAATGTGGAAGAGCAAGGGCGAGATCGAATACACAGAGTTTTCACTGTAACAAGTAACAAATATAATTGCGTGTACTGCGAGATACAAATGTCCCTCTCAGGCCGCGTGTGACAGGGCGGCAACCGTTCGTTCCTCGTCAGTTACGTAAACTGACCTGTGTACGAGCTTCAGTTCTTATGCTATTTTCAATCCGCGAAATATCCGATCGCTGTACGCGAGTACGCCTCGCACGGCGTAACGACGGATCACATGCCACGTAGCATCGCGATATTTCGAAGTACCGCCGTATATTCGGTACGCTAACACGCAATAATTCGCACAACTCAATAACACGAAAGAAACACGAAATAACACTTAATTAACGCACAAATGACTCGGCTGTGGCAAGGCGAGCGCAATTACTCTACTCAATTCGCGCAACCCTATACCGGGCGGATGGCGCGGCACACAGACTCTACGCACGGACATACGATAACGCGGACAACAAAACTTTAATTGCGCGATCCGCCCGACAATGAAACCGGCGGCTGACAATATTATTGTACAACGTTCGTCTCACCAAGAGCGGCAGATACAATCTCCAACTATGTTCTGGCACTCGGCAACTTAGCGGGATCCTGCGTCTTTCCCCAAGCGCGTCCACAGCACAAGTGTCGCTCGACGGTCCTTCCGGCAGCACGCAGGCAGCAGGGTGTCACGAGATCGGCTGATTACGCGCCGATTGGCCCTTGCCCTGCGAGCGAGACGCCCGCGAATCGCA
>NW_012050370.1:0-506 GCF_000956235.1 Wasmannia auropunctata
TTAATAGATAATAATTAATAGATAATTAATAGTCGTGTATTAATAAATCGCCGTGTGTTTCGTGTTTCTTCGTGTGATGTTTCAGTGGATAGATAATTAATCGACAGTGATTGTAAAGTATGTAATGGATAGATGCATTAGTTGATTTTTCGTGATTTCCAGTGAATTGTTCGTATGTGAATCGAGTATGTGAATTGAGTGTGAAATGTTGAAGTGACACGTTATGTAAAAAAAGGAATTAACTAAATAATAATCTGATCTGTGTCAGTTAGTGATAACGTCTGCATTAAAATTAACGAAAATTTATTAAAATAAACGTTTATTTGGAACTGTACGTGGTCCATCAAAATGGAAATTCCGTCTTTCTCACGAAGCTATATAGAAGTCATCAAATCTTTACAAGATAATTGATGTGTGTGTGTTTTGTGTGAGCAAGAGAGAATGTAATCGCATGTCCTTAAAATGTCATATGTATGCGCGCGTGTAGCAGACAGCTGATAGTCGCG
>NW_012050371.1:0-344 GCF_000956235.1 Wasmannia auropunctata
TTTATACGCTCGGGTAATCTGTCCCACAATTGACTTATACAGTTCGGAAACTCTCGCAGTAAAACGACTTTCGGTATATACTCTAACTCTTTGTTGGTTAAACTGAGAATATCACTGTTATCCGACACGATAAGAAACATTTTGGCCACTGAGCACATTCGCGCTACGCGCTTTTATAAATAAGTCCGCTCTCGATAAAATCTTCAGAGTATTATGTGGAGGCAGAAAAGATGCGGTTCGTACGACAGTCGCAGACGATCAAAGTGATAAATTTTGATGATAAGATAAGGTTAATGTCCGATAAAAAGATATGTAAGCATGGAAACATGCTACCGATTTCTATA
>NW_012050372.1:0-353 GCF_000956235.1 Wasmannia auropunctata
CGATTTATCAAACCGCGGCCTCTCGACGGCATTCGCTGCAATTCTTTACAAACGGTCAGGACCGTCAATATGTGTCTGCTGCCATTATTGATTGTAATGTTTCAGACACCGACGATACTGTTGAACCTCCGAATCAGCTTTTATACGCTCGGGTAATCTGTCCCACAATTGACTTATACAGTTCGGAAACTCTCGCAGTAAAACGACTTTCGGTATATACTCTAACTCTTTGTTGGTTAAACTGAGAATATCACTGTTATCCGACACGATAAGAAACATTTTGGCCACTGAGCACATTCGCGCTACGCGCTTCTATAAATAAGTCCGCTCTCGATAAAATCTTCAGAGTATTA
>NW_012050373.1:0-1196 GCF_000956235.1 Wasmannia auropunctata
TACTACAACTTTAGTAATACAACAAATTTAGTATTATTAATAGTGGTTCAAATACATAATATAGTTGTTACATTAGAAGATCAAATTTATATTATTGGAAAACAATTTGTTGAATATTCAGATTTATATTCTTATCCATATAAATCTTCTGAATTAAACATTTTTGTCACAAAAAATTTATCAAGATATAAACTTTGGCCACTTAATAATTTCTTTAGCAAATGCATTGTTTATCCTTTTAATAATACTACTTATGTATCGTTTCTTATAATTCACAGTGTATTTAACTAATTAATTATAAAATTTACATTGGTTTTAAAAATATATTATTTTAAGTTTTTTATGTATACATATAATAGATGCAAAATATATATTGAATATGGATATGGAATTTAATATTTTTTTTAATTTATGAACGTTGCATATATTGTATATATAATATATATATATGTATATGTATATGGATAAAATATATTTTTTATTTTATTTATAAATGTTATTGTGACTAGATATAAAACTTTATTAAACATATTAAGTATTAAATACCTTTATGTTTAATATAAATACAAACTTTTTATGTTTGTTTTCAATTAAATTGAAGAAATTGAAAAATTGTTGCAACAGAGTAGGCTAATTTACGTACATTTTATAAAAACAAAGAACTTGAATAAATACATTTAAAAAATAAATCACATGATAACATTTTTTAATAAACACTTGCTACCGCTAGATATTAATTATTCGAATATTCTATTGTCTAATCCATACTTTAAATGTATTTTTAAATTTTATATTTTTTCCATTTAATAAAAATGTGATTTATAATATATAGCTTACTGTTGCAATAAAACCTTTTGTTTATATTAAATATATTATATACGTACTTACTTTTTTACTTTAAGACTGATAGTATATATTAAATATATTAAATATATTATATACGTACTTACTTTTCTGCTTTAAGACTGATAGTATATACTTATTTTCGAAGCAAATGTATTATTAGTTTTAGTTTTTGGTTTACGAAGTATATATGTACGTAATAAAAATGTATACATTATGTAATTTTTGTTTATGATAAATAATTTTGTATGCAATTTTGGTTTTTATTTTTATATAATATGTTTAAAAATGGGCTGTTAGGAATCGGCGCGGTAAATGATGCGCAAATAGGGGAGACCGGGGCTCGTTGGCAC
>NW_012050374.1:0-557 GCF_000956235.1 Wasmannia auropunctata
AAAAATTTTTGAAATAAAAATGTAAATGAAATAAATTAATTTTTTTCAGATGCCTGTACTATTTTAGTTCAAGCGAAAAGTTGGAGGTCCACACCGTCGACTGCGGGGAGATGAACAAATGTGCGATCAGGTTACCGAGCGAAGACGACAAGTGGCTGAGTTTTAACAACTATAGCAGGAAGGAACGTGTTCCGTTTGTCATGTATGCTGAATCACTGGAGTGTATCCTGACAAAAATGGAGAGAGATCCGGAAACCCCAAGCTACAAATATTAGCATCATCAAGTATTTAGCATAGGTTATTACGTACACTGCTTGTATAATGACGCGTTATCGACGTATCAGTTTCGCCGCGATACGGATTGCGTTGCATGGTTCGCCGATGAATTAAGATGTTTAGCACACAAAGTAAAATCTATTATATCCACTAATGTACCTATGGCAGATTTCACGCGAAACGATTGGGAAAGATTTCACAACGCTACACACTGTCATGTGTGCAGACACCGTTTGAAAGAGAAACCGTTTGCGCCTGACGACTCGCGGGTACGCGATCAA
>NW_012050375.1:0-900 GCF_000956235.1 Wasmannia auropunctata
TATCCCCTGTGTGCCTTGTCGACTCAGTTGTATGCTATACGAAGTTATTACGTGAAATGTTATGCAGAGACATAATAACATTAAGATATATACTGTATTCAACGGTGAATTCGTAACGGGTGACAAACGTGATAATAAAAGTATTATTACGAGAAACTGTGAACTCTATCTTTGCTCCGATTTACGCGTGTGGTACGATTCGCGCGTTGTTGAACCTATCTTAGCGTCGCTGGAAGAATTCCAAGAACGTGACAGCGGGTGGGCATTATCGCGTATATTGAACTTGCTAGTTAATATAAATAAGTTTAATCCTTTGCACGCGGGGTGTTATATCCAGTTACCGCGAGAAATTATGACGAAGAGAGCGGTCGTGAACGTGCGCTCTATGCATGTTTTGAATGGTCAGTGGTGGCCGCTTTATATCCAGCTAAAAGTAACACAGACCTGGAATCGTCGTATCCGCATTAGAAATCTGTGTTAAATCTCAAGGACATTGAATTTCCAATGATGTTAAGTCAAATAAAGAAGTTTGAGAATCTCAACGCAATCTCCATCAACGTATATACTATTGAGAACAAGGAACAAGTATCGATCCTACCAATTCGCCTCGCTGACACGAAGAAAGAGAAGCATGTTAATTTACTGTACGTGGAGAAAGATGGTGTGGGACATTTCACATGGATCAAGAATTAGTCCCGTCTCGTGAGCTCGCAACTGAGCAAAAAGAAGAATAAGAAATACATTTGCGATAGGTATGTATAATAAAAACTTTAAAAAATTTTTTGAAATAAAAATGTAAATGAAATAAATTAATTTTTTTCAGATGCCTGTACTATTTTAGTTCAAGCGAAAAGTTGGAGGTCCACACCGTCGACTGCGGGGAGATGAAAAATGTGCGAT
>NW_012050376.1:0-885 GCF_000956235.1 Wasmannia auropunctata
TGTTGTCGGAACGCATCTAACCAAAATTTGTATGGACAACTACATAATCTCTATGCGATTTAGATAAAAGTATTGTGCTATATAGCATATATAACCTTGTGAAAAGTTTGAAGGCGCTATAATTCACCAGCTGGTGAAGCAAAAGGGGAGGAAAAAATAAATAAAAGTATATTCAGGTAAACTAATTGCAATAGCTGTATAATCATAAGTAAAAAGAATATTATCCAATCTTCATGAAAACATATTATATCTAATCCAACATTTGCTAACATAATTTGCTAACATTATATAAAACATAATCATATCACTTTCAATTGTCATCTCGACACAAATACGCTCACAAATGCCAAAGGGAACGGCTTTGCTGACAGTCATATGAGCGCTTAAATTTCAAAAGAAACGGCAGAAAATAGCGCTTATAAGCGTGAGCGCTTGCAGCGCATGAGCGTCCAAAAGGAACGCACCCTTAGTGAGCGCTGAGTGATTCTTTATTATGGTTGGTTTCTGCACTTAGATCCAGCGAAGATCTAAAGGTAAGAACCAATCACATTAAAGAATCATTGAGCGCTCACTGATCTGTTTTCTCTGAACACAGCCTATCTGTTTGGTCTATATTGTTAAATCTAGAGGAATACACCAATCAGATCTTAGAACATATATTAGTGGAAGGAGAATTGAGTGTTGAACGTGAAGCCAACATCTGTGCGAGAGAGAAAGGTATAGGTTCCCAATTGACTGTAATGTGCATGTGCCATTCAGTCCCCACTCAGCCCGTTTTGCCCAGTTTCTTATTTTTCGAAAATCTTTTCAAAAGAAATAAAAAAAAAACGGGGCTGAGTAGGGACTGAATGACACATGTGCATTACAGTCAATTGGGAACCTATA
>NW_012050377.1:0-325 GCF_000956235.1 Wasmannia auropunctata
ACATAAGGCATAAGAAAATCAACCAATCAGAGTATGAAATGAAGGACTCTGATTGGTTGATTCTCTTATGCTTTACGTCTTATGCGTTATGCAGCGTTATGCAAAAGTCTGTGTCTCGGCCTATACGCTTACGTCTTACAACCTTATGGGATTTTATGTATGATGGCCTTTACAATTGCTTATTTTATCGAGGTAGGACAACGAAAGCGTGAGCGCTATAAGCGTATAAGCATCCAAAGGGAACGGTGGCCATTGTGTTGTCGGAACGCACCTAACCAAAATTTGTATGGACAACTATATAATCTCTATGCGATTTAGATAAAAG
>NW_012050378.1:0-327 GCF_000956235.1 Wasmannia auropunctata
ATTAGCATAGACTGTTTTTGATACATTTTCGAAGGAAGTCTTGCAGAGATCTTTAATATGGTCCAAAGCAAACGCATTCTTGGACGGTTTAATATGAACGTGACGATCACTATAAAACTGCTGATTACAAAGTAGATGTAAATTTCAATAATTTTGCGTACGTTATAAAGGATACGAATGCAATAAATATTCATCATCGTTAACAGCGCCCCAAAGCAGAACACACATATTATTATAATCGACAGAATATAACATGGTTTAGAAATTTCGAAGGATGAATCGTTGATCTTGTACGGGAACATTCCGAGAATGCGGCAGAAAGTGAAA
>NW_012050379.1:0-608 GCF_000956235.1 Wasmannia auropunctata
TCACAGGCCCATACTATCAATACTAATTTGATAAAATATAACACAATGTAGGGGACATGCACGTCTTGAATGTGTTTAGTCCAATTGATAATTAATCCGTTTTTCCACTCCACCATATTGAAGTACAGTTCAAAAGTAATTTGGATGAAAATTAATGCCATGGTTGCAAGAAGCTGCGGACTGAAAATTATTTTGAGCATTTGCACTGAATTGCTGATCATCAAATGTCGCTTCTTCAAGGCTTTAAGTTCCATGAGCAAAAGAAAGTTTTTCTGATTATGGTAGAACATAATTAAATGCGGTTCATTGCACATTATGAGCAAATTTGTCAGATCGTTATTGATTTTTTTGAAACAAGCTTTTAATATACAAACGCAGTTTATATATAGCATATCCATCTGATGCACCAGTAAAGTCATATACAATTAACAATACACACAATATTTTCAAGGTGGGGACTGATACATTGTAACATACGATTAATGTATATATGACTAAAAACAAGAAACCGAAAATATCCTTGGTGTGGATTAGCATAGACTGTTTTTGATACATTTTCGAAGGAAGTCTTGCAGAGATCTTTAATAAGATCCAAAGCAAACGCATTC
>NW_012050380.1:0-376 GCF_000956235.1 Wasmannia auropunctata
AGAAAACAGCTGTAACTGCAATATTAGATCAAAGAACATTTACAAATAAATTTGAGATTGTAATTATAAGTGGTATGATATATTTTATATATAAAAAGTGGATTAATATAAGGGATATTAAAAAAATAATTAAAAATTGTATAATACCTCGTATTTCACTTGCTCGTCTTTAGTGCTATTAAGCATGTCATGAACAGTAGTTCTAATCTTTACGGCTTCATTCTTGCCGGTCTCACAGGCCCATACTATCAATACTAATTTGATAAAATATAACACAATGTAGGGGACATGCACGTCTTGAATGTGTTTAGTCCAATTGATAATTAATCCGTTTTTCCACTCCACCATATTGAAGTACAGTTCAAAAGTAACGTGG
>NW_012050381.1:0-569 GCF_000956235.1 Wasmannia auropunctata
ACATAGTATACTAATATACATAACATGTTTACGATTGAATAATGTGTTTTGCGAAACACTGACATTATAGCGAAAGACATACTTATAATAAATGTAAAGTAAAAATAAATTATAATAAAATGGCTATTATGTAAATTAGAATTAATCTAAGTAATTATCTAAATTGATTAATGTAATACTTCAACTGATGATTTAATTATTTTTAATCGCTACAATGTCGTCGTATGCAAAAAAGTTGTTGTATTAAGATAACTGTTTTTTTTATTGCAAGGATAATGAGGAAGATAGGATGCTGAAAGAAAGTGTGTACGTTATTATTGTAATAATAAAATTTAAAATTAATTGTGTCTTGCAAATGTACCTCCACAAGTTTTTTTATTTGTGCTATATATTTAATTTTTAATGATAGAAAAACTAGTAAAATAAAATGCAAATTAATTAAAAGTATTAAATAAGGAATTAATCATATTTTTAATTTTAGTTTGAAATCATAATCGGAAGATATGTTACAGATATTCTATTCTTACTTACGTAATTTTTTGACAAATTAAAAATTACGTTTTAAAGTA
>NW_012050382.1:0-420 GCF_000956235.1 Wasmannia auropunctata
CGGAAACTAACATGGACTGTCCACGATGAGTTTAAGTATAAAACTGCATATTATTTCTACGGATTATAAGATGTGACTCGCGAATTTTTTGTTTTTATGAAGTAACCATGGAGCTCTTAAAGTAATATTCATGTATCATTGTGATGTAACGATAAATGATCATCGATATTATTTTACGCCTTTAATGTATATCGAATAGCTCATGACCTACTATGAATTATTTTATTCCGTCTAGTCTATTAAGATGTAATAGGATAATATTTTGCGTTTTTGTGGACATAGTATACTAATATACATAACATGTTTACGATTGAATAATGTGTTTTGCGAAACACTGACATTATAGCGAAAGACATACTTATAATAAATGTAAAGTAAAAATAAATTATAATAAAATGGCTATTATGTAAATTAGAATTA
>NW_012050383.1:0-545 GCF_000956235.1 Wasmannia auropunctata
ATTAGCAAATTTGTCAGATCGTCATTGATTCTTTTGAAACAAGCTTTTAATACACAAACACAATTTATATACAACATATCCATCTGAAACACTAGCACAGTGACGTACAATACACACAGTCGGTTGAAGGTAGAAGCTGCTGGTATTTTGTAACTCATGATCGATGTATATGTAAATAAAAACAAGAAACCGAAAATGTCCTTGGCGTGAATTGGCACAGATAGTCTCTGATACATTTTCGGAGAAAGTTTTTTAGAGATCTTTAATAGTATGCAAAGCAAACGCATTCGTGGACGGTTTAGCATGAACGTGACGATCACTATAAAACTGCTGATTACAAAGTAGAAGTAAATTTCAATAATTTTGCGTACATTATAAAAGATACGAATGCAATAAATATCCATCATCATTAACAGCGCCCCAAAGCAGAACACACATGTTATTATAATCGACAGAATATAACATGGTTTAGAAATTTCGAAGGATGAATCGTTGATCTTGTACGGGAATATTCCGAGAATGCGGCAGAAAGTGAAACAAGGATA
>NW_012050384.1:0-396 GCF_000956235.1 Wasmannia auropunctata
TCCTGCGTCCTCCCCGATTTAGGGAGGCCAGCGTATCCGTGCGTGCGTTTTCTTAGTATCTTTTTGCGCGCTTTACTTGATCTTTTCCTTTTGCACGAGCGTGACAATGGATAGAGATCGGCGACACAGCCGAATTGCGCGTGTAAAACCTCATCGCCTCCACCAACCGGCAAAAGGGAAGAAGACACCGGCATCGGAACAATTGGCTCGTCGTGGGAACGGAGCACGCAGGTCAGCTTCTTTACGAGAGATATTAGTCTTGGTGCCCTCTATTGCGAGCCCTTTACTGCTGCCGATTCTTTTCAGCAATCCGTAAGGAAAGACAGGAATCGCGGACCGGACGCAACCGCCATACGAGGAAGAAAACCGTGAGGAAAGCACATTACGTTGGAGCAA
>NW_012050385.1:0-451 GCF_000956235.1 Wasmannia auropunctata
AATATTTATTTATTTATTTATTTTATTATATTAATTTTAACAAATCTGATGATTCATAGCTTTCTCTTAAGGAACTGACATTGTTTTGATCTATAATATAACTAAATTTTATGACATGACGTTTTTCGACCGTCCGCCATAAGGGTCATAACGCCCGACCGAGGAAGCGCGGTTTTGGATCCTGCGTCCTCCCCGATTTAGGGAGGCCAGCGTATCCGTGCGTGCGTTTTCTTAGTATCTTTTTGCGCGCTTTACTTGATCTTTTCCTTTTGCACGAGCGTGACAATGGATAGAGATCGGCGACACAGCCGAATTGCGCGTGTAAAACCTCATCGCCTCCACCAACCGGCAAAAGGGAAGAAGACACCGGCATCGGAACAATTGGCTCGTCGTGGGAACGGAGCACGCAGGTCAGCTTCTTTACGAGAGATATTAGTCTTGGTGCCCTCTA
>NW_012050386.1:0-341 GCF_000956235.1 Wasmannia auropunctata
TACGTCGCCGATAATTTAAATGCCGCGCGCGGGGACACAGGACCCGCGGCGCTACGCACCTCACGCGATTCGCGGAGGTCGCGAGCTCACACGCCCGCCAATTAGGGGCGCGGAAGGATGTACCACGTGGGCCCACCGGCCCGGCGAGATCACGGAAGCAGCGGCACCCGGCACTTGTGCTGTGGTTGTTCGATTGGAAGGACGCAGGACGAGCGATAAGATCGTGCGAGAAGGAAATTCTGCTGAAGGATAAGCGAGCTGCCGTTCCCGTGATGAGGAGTTCCCGATGAGACAAGCGCACTTTTGTAAAGCCGCCGATTTTTCTTGTGTCAGACGGGCCG
>NW_012050387.1:0-1213 GCF_000956235.1 Wasmannia auropunctata
ATAGTAGCAAAAAGTTAAAGGACTGATTTTGACGAATATGCTCTTCTCATATAGTTTGAGTAATAAGGATTGTGCAGAATGTTATTATTTATTCAGAACTAGAGCGCATAATATTTTTGTTGCTTTTTTCCTGAGAATTTTCGAATTCTATGGCCAAATCTAACCTAAAAATTCAAATTAAAATCCTTATAACTTTGGATTGCTTCAGTGAATCGACTCCGGCTTTACTATATAAAAATTTTATACCTATAGAATTTTTAAAATAATGGGATTTTAACAAAAATTTTACAGATTGTTCTTATATATGTTGAAAGACTTAAGACAAAAGCCGGAGTCGATTTACTGAAGCACAAAGTTATAAGGATTTTAATTTGAATTTTTAGATTAGATTTGGCCATAGAATTCGAAAATTCTTAGGAAAAAAGCAACAAAAACATTTCTGCGCTCTAGTTCTGAATAAATAATAACATTTTGCACAATCCTTATTTATACTCAAACTATATGAGAAGAGCATATTCGTCAAAATCAGTTCTTTAACTTTTTGCTACTATTGTAGGTACTAAACATCCTTAATTTTATGAATTACCTACTCGTAATAGTTTTACATTTGCTCCAGATAGATGTCCAATTTACTTTATGATTACTCTAAATTACTCTTTTGTATCATTAATTTAGATAATGAAACATTAAAAAAAAATTGAAGTAAAACTAAAAATTAAGATGTTTATATGTTTAAAATTAAAATTACGTAATTATGTTTTCAATTCTAGTAAAATTTTTATTTTATAAGAATTACATATATCTAGATAAAAAAAATAACGTTAAATATTCATAAAATATTCTATTTGTATACCCAAATGTTTTGTTTAGAGCGGTAGAAGAATATTCACAGAATATTTAAATATTAATAATATTCTTCAAAATATACACACACACATATATGGGCTATTCCACGTGAAGCGGATCAGTCATCTCTCAGAAATTTTTTTAAATTTTGCACAAAGGTAATACTTTGAGAGATAGAATTTTGTGTCAAAGGATTTTTTTCTTATTGCAAAATTAATTGAGATATAAACAATTAAAAATTAGACTACTTTATTTTTCAAAAATTCATAGCTCTGTTAATAATAATGCTAGCTGACTGCTTTTTTTTTCAAAATACGCGAAAAATGTTCTAGTTTACAGATCGGAAGAGCACACGTCTGAACTCCAG
>NW_012050388.1:0-949 GCF_000956235.1 Wasmannia auropunctata
TAACCACTCTTGAATTCTGGTGTACAACCTGTCAGAATTCCGTTGAATTCCGTTGAATTCCTTGAAGTCCGATGAATTCTGGTAAAGTCCGGTGAATTCCGTTGAAATCTGATCAATTCCAGTGTAGTCCGATGAAGTCCGTGAAGTCCGGTGAAGTCTTGAAGTCAGAAGTCCAGGTGTGCATATATTTTCTGAGTGGTTACCCTCTCGGCTAATAAGCATCTTTTAGTTTTGTAAAATAATTTAATTATTTAAATAATATTATTTAACCAGAATATTAAATAAAAGTATTTTCAAATAATAATATAAAAATACTTATTGCACAAAATATTATATTATGCTAGCTAAAGTATTATTTTTTGAAATAAGTTATTTTATAGAATTTAAAAGATGTTCATTAGCATTAAATTATTAAATTACTTTGTCAATTTAATTATAATATTACTCTAAATTCAGTTTAGAGCTGTGTTTTAAGATCAATATTTAGCGCGCGGTTTACTTGAACTGAAATTTATAAAATTGACATATAAATGTAATTATAAAATCAAGATTGATCGCTTTGATCGTATTAGCATTTTCTCATCTTACAATTAGTTGTTTCAAAATACATAATATTGTATATAACCCAATAATACAATAGATATATCGATATGGTTTGAGAAGATTTGCATGTACCGTTTGGCAAACATGAGCGCTAGATACAGGTTTGACTTTCGATTTTGGTAATCTTAAATGTCTATACGATCCCCAGGATTTATTAGATCGCAATACATTAATGGTCATATCTTTTTGCAGCTGTTGTAAATAAAAAGAATCTTGTAGAGAAAATTTAGGAGCCTCCTTATCTTGAATAAGCACACCCCTAACAAGTTCTCCGACCGGTTCTTTTCTCAAGCAATTCACAAAACCCAACAAACCACACTCAAAATCTCTCTCGCCAACAATTATA
>NW_012050389.1:0-1103 GCF_000956235.1 Wasmannia auropunctata
AGTATTTTATCGCCTTTTTTCATTTTTCCACAAACATATAGAGCTTTAAGAACTGTGCTATAAACACATGGAACCGTCGCTGCCTCTTCGAATGTCCACGTATCGGGTATTTTCCAACACAAGTATTTATCTTTCACAACAACGTTTGCTATACAACTAAAAGGAAAAATTTTAATTCAATTTAAATTTCATGACATTACACAACGTTATTATTATTTATTTTGGAACATTATTTATACTCATTGTCACGAAGTCCCATTACTCGTTGTCCTTTGGCATCGAATCCTACGTATTCCATTCCAAAGGGCATATATTGCAAAAACCGTCCACGCGAAATCGCATGATTAAATACTATTTTGCCAGTCGCAAGCATTACATCTTTAAAATTGAGTGATGAATAAATCACATGTACTAAATCTTCACGTCGAGATTCGACGCATCGATTGTTTTCTACCCAACAGAATGTGCTTAGATCACCACGAACCTATAGAAGAACAATACTTTGTATGATGATATATTGTAATACATGTAAAATTAAATTTTTAATGGAAATATCATAACAAAATTTAAGACACATATTATGTAAACATAAATCGATCATAGAATGTTTAAACTAAAATAAAGAAACGTCAACAAGGTAAAAAGCGGATATTGATGTTTAATAATATTTATTATATGAATATAATTTTCAGTTCAATTAAACCGCGCGCCAAATATTTATCTATTTTAAAGAACAGCTTTTAGCTGAATCATAAATATATAATATTACAACTAAATTTTTCATTCATCAATAAATTTAAGACTACGTCGACGTCACGACCTTTTATTTTCCGCATTATCATTTGTCAGATACTAAAACTAGTATCTTGAAAATTTCCAATATGTTTATCCACAATAGTCGAAAATATTTGGCTAATGATGTTGAGTGACAAAATAATTTATTGCTAATAACGAGGGGGTAACCACTCTTGAATTCTGGTGTACAACCTGTCAGAATTCCGTTGAATTCCGTTGAATTCCTTGAAGTCCGATGAATTCTGGTAAAGTCCGGTGAATTCCGTTGAAATCTGATCAATTCCAGTGTAGTCCGATGAAGTCCGTGA
>NW_012050390.1:0-595 GCF_000956235.1 Wasmannia auropunctata
CGGAAAAATTTTCGCTTGAAGTGGCTTAATAGTTTTATTATTAAGACCATCGGTCATCAGTTTTGACAACTGAGATTTTAACTTGTGATCATAAGCTGCAATAACCACAGTCTCGAGATGAATTCCATGAAAGGTAATACCCTTCAAAAACGCAGACATACCTAAAGAATTATTAGAAAGGAGATCAAATTTACCGATCTCCAAAAAACGACCATTTTGCGCCAAACAACGAACAGACGCGATTAATTTTTCTTCCGCCAATGAATTTAAGACTATGTCGACGCCACGACCTTTCGTTTGCCGCATGATCATTTGTTCATAACTTGTATCTCGAGAATTTCCAATATGTTCATCCAAAATAGCCGGAAACATTTGCTTAATAAAGTTTCGTTTGTCACTCGTGCCCACTGTAGTGAACACCTCGCATCCTTCACTGAGAGCAAGATGAATAGCTGCTTGTCCAATGCCGCCAGTACCAGAGTGTATAAGTATTTTATCGCCTTTTTTCATTTTTCCACAAACATATAGAGCTTTAAGAACTGTGCTATAAACACATGGAACCGTCGCTGCCTCTTCGAATGTCCACGTATCGGGT
>NW_012050391.1:0-300 GCF_000956235.1 Wasmannia auropunctata
ATTAAAAATAAAAAAATTATATGTAAAACAGATTTACTTGTATATAAGAGAGGCTGTTATTTGTAAATAATTTTTTATGTTTAACCTCTAGTTAAAACATACCTTTCCCATATGTTTTCCACTTGCCATATATCTGAAAGCTTCTTCGATATCTGTTTTCGGAAAAATTTTCGCTTGAAGTGGCTTAATAGTTTTATTATTAAGACCATCGGTTATCAGTTTTGACAACTGAGATTTTAACTTATGATCATAAGCTGCAATGACCACAGTCTCGAGATGAATTCCATGAAAGGTAATACC
>NW_012050392.1:0-1261 GCF_000956235.1 Wasmannia auropunctata
TGTCGTTTTTACTACAAAAAAATAGCTCGCCCCTTTACATTTTATGTCTATTTCAATCCTATAAAAGCGATTTTAATTCCGTTCAGTATTTTCGAAGTTATCGTTCTAACTGCAATTATCGGTAATTTCCGACCTTTCAGCATTCTTTTAAGTAATACTCGTATAATAGTTTGAAGAAATCATGGCGCAATGTCTAAACAATTTGTGATTATACGTGTAAAAAAATTATTCTACATGAGCGTAACTACCTAAAATATTAGCAGCAACTTCTACCATGCTGTCAAATCCGCAAGATCCTGCTTTCTTTTCAGCTACGACAATGCTGCTCACAATCGGCCGGCTTTGAACTAAAAATTTATCCAGTTCGTCAAGACAATAGGATATCTTTTGCTGCAAGGTGCCACCGATAACCAATTCTTTATCTTCTTCTTGCATATCTGCGACGAGACCAACGTCGCCAACAGCTCCCCACTGAATTGCCAATCCAGGTAATCCTTCCTCCGCCCTCTTTTCGCACACTCTTTCCATAACGGAGTTGGCCATGCCATAATTAGTTTGTCCAGCATTTCCTTTGCCACAAGAAACGGAAGAGAATACTACGAAATGTCGAAGATTAAGGCAGATCTTTCTAGTAAGTTTATCCAATATTTTAGTTGCTCGAGCCTTCGATTGGAAGGACTCCGCAAAGGTTTCAGCAGTTTGATTCTTCAAGATACCGTCCTTCAATACCACACCAAGATTGAATATCGCGTCCACTGGTCCTCCTTTTTCCGCAGTTCGCAAAAGATATTCACAATCCCAAATGTTAGCGACATCAATGTCCTTGATAATCAGAACATTTACACCATACGACTTCCATAATTGAACTTTCATGCGCTGGTAACCGTTTTTTATTCCAGTTCGTGAAACGAGCACGACGTTCCTAGCGCCTCGAAATATTAGCCAGTCGGTTAACTCCAAGCCAAAACCACCCAATCCACCTAGTATAATATAACTTCTATCTTTGAGACAATAATAGCGAGGATACGCGAGAATGTGATTCTCTAAAGGTTTATTCTTTTCCTGAATATTTATGATTATCTAAAATAATTATATGTATTAAAAATAAAAAAATTATATGTAAAACAGATTTACTTGTATATAAGAGAGGCTGTTATTTGTAAATAATTTTTTATGTTTAACCTCTAGTTAAAACATACCTTTCCCATATGTTTTCCACTTGCCATATATCTGAAAGCTTCTTCGATATCTGTTTTCGGAA
>NW_012050393.1:0-424 GCF_000956235.1 Wasmannia auropunctata
TTAGAAAAAAGCACATCAATATAACTTTAGCGTTTATCGTCGCCGTTATTTATGTCCTGAAAAGGACAGTTTTGCGTCCGTGAGAGACCAACCAATGTTGGGAGAGATTTGGGCCGAGTCCTGAAAAGGACTCGGCGGAGTCGACGTCAAACTCTTCTTAAAGTCGAGGTCGGTTACGGCGAGGATGTCTTCTTCTTTTCACTCTTGTTAGTGAAGGCCCCAGAGAATAAGTCTCTGTCTGCGTCGCCCGGGTAACCCGATTGGTTCTTCGAAGCTCCGGAGGAAGTTGCGATAATCTTTGTAGCAAGTCCGACCACGTAGGAGATATTGGTCTTCTCGTTATCCCACAGCGCCAGAGAGTTTGGTGACCTGGTGAGCGGTCCTTCAGGAAGCTCTATGGAAATCAGGCGCCACCGGGGTCGAA
>NW_012050394.1:0-304 GCF_000956235.1 Wasmannia auropunctata
AACTGTGCTAAAATGTTAATTAACTGTAACTCGGTAGCAAATAAATTATTGTCTATAATATAAATATCATTTTGAATTAGACTATTATGGATCGCAAACGATTTTTCATTATATAGATGAGAGACTGTTTCACAGACAGATTCTACTGTCATATTGTTGTTGGCAAATTTATTCAGTATAAACTTTCCATGTTCGCAATCTTGGTTTTTTAAAAATAAACGCCGTTTTTCTTTTCAAAGCAAGTTATTATTAGAAAAAAGCACATCAATATAACTTTAGCGTTTATCGTCGCCGTTATTTATGT
>NW_012050395.1:0-555 GCF_000956235.1 Wasmannia auropunctata
TTGTCTATAATATAAATATCATTTTGGATTAGATTTCTATGGATATCAATTGATTTTGTATTATATAGTTCAGAGACTGTTTCACAGACAGATTCTACTGTCACATTGTTGTTGGCAAATTTATTCAGTATAAACTTTCCATGTTCGCAATCTTGGTTTTTAAAAATAAACGCCATTTTTCTTTTCAAAACAAGTTATTATTAGAAAAAAGCACATCAATATAACTTTTCTCGAAATATTCAATTAAAACCCTGGTGTGAATATTTTATGATCGCACGCAATATTACAAAATTTTTATCAAGTCGGATACCGAGTAAAAAGCGCTTATATATATAAACCTCGTAGTTTTTTATGAACTTTTTCTATTCATCGCTGTTTATAATTTATATATTATATCCTTTATTATTATTTTCTATAAACTGTGCTAAAATGTTAATTAACTGTAACTCGGTAGCAAATAAATTATTGTCTATAATATAAATATCATTTTGAATTAGACTATTATGGATCGCAAACGATTTTTCATTATATAGATGAGAGACTGTTTCACAGACA
>NW_012050396.1:0-407 GCF_000956235.1 Wasmannia auropunctata
TAATTTCTATATTATATGCTTTATTATTTTTTTTTATATACTGTCCTAAAATGGCAAAAATTTTATATACTGTCCTAAATGTCAACTAAGTTTATCTGGGTATTACTTAAGTTATTGTCTATAATATAAATATCATTTTGGATTAGATTTCTATGGATATCAATTGATTTTGTATTATATAGTTCAGAGACTGTTTCACAGACATATTCTACTGTCACATTGTTGTTGGCAAATTTATTCAGTATAAACTTTCCATGTTCGCAATCTTGGTTTTTTTAAAAATAAACGCCATTTTTCTTTTCAAAACAGTTATTATTGAAAAAAGCACATCAATATAACTTTTTCTCGTAAATATTCAATTAAAACCCTGGTGTGAATATTTTATGATCGCACGCAATATTACAAAA
>NW_012050397.1:0-781 GCF_000956235.1 Wasmannia auropunctata
GTCTTTTCGTATTTACGAATTTATTTATACGATAAAACTTTCTGACCAATTTTAATAACAACAATTTAATCTCGGTGCTCGAACGCTCGTAATTTTCGAATAATTCGCGTTTCAGGTACTTTGGCATTTTGCAAGCGCTGGTTGGACCGCGTCGGCTGCACCAAGTACCAAATGGCGCTGAAGGATCTCTGCGAGAAGGGCGCCGTGGAGGCGTACCCGCCGTTGGTCGACGTCAAGGGCTGCTACACCGCTCAGTTCGAGCACACGCTCGTTCTGCGCCCCACATGTAAAGAAGTTATTTCCCGCGGTGACGATTATTAAAAAGTCGCGACCGTTGTTTTCACCGTGAATTATTGTCGGATGTCTCAAGGTGTGTATTTTAATCTCGATGTAACATCATTGTCGAAGCATCGCGTATTCCGCACAGTGTTCGATGCGATTAAGAGTAATCATTGTAATACGTTTAGCGACCGTGGTTTCTGAGTGTGATGTACTGCTATCTTTCTTTTCTTTGACCACGTAAAGTCGCGACGCCGCGACGCCGCGAGTTTCGACATAAACGACAAAAACGTCACCGGCAACGTCTGCAGAACGCCAGATGTCACCGTGTGGCGCTTAGAGATATACGTTTCTTACATTTTCCCGTTTTTTTTTTATTTTCACTAGTACATGTACTTCGACAAAAAAGGATCTGTACTCGCTGTTATATTTCTCGCAACGTTCTTTTTTTAATCCACTTTATTACTTGGTTCCTTACACGTTGGAATGGAAATGACGGGGG
>NW_012050398.1:0-410 GCF_000956235.1 Wasmannia auropunctata
CTGCACGCCATATCTTCTGACACAGATGGAGTATAGTCTTTTGACCATACGTCCATTGCCCTCAAGACTTCAGCGTATATCCCGTCAATCCCAATAGATTTGCCTACTCTGAGTCTTTTGATGGCAGTTCTCATCCATTATGATATCCGGTTCCCCCTCACAGACATCCAATTGGACCTCAACGTCGTGGTCCTTGTCCTCATAATAATTCTTCTAGATCTCCACTATTTTGTCAAGCTCGGTGATGAGTTGATTGTTCTAATCTATGACAATTCAATTCCTTGGCTTAAATTTGTTAGTGATCTGACCCCTGTCCAGCTGCCCCCCCCCCCCACCACGCAGGAATAAAAAAATTAATAGCTCAAAATTAAAAGCTATTTATGAGCTTTCAAACCCTGCAAGTTAAAAAT
>NW_012050399.1:0-712 GCF_000956235.1 Wasmannia auropunctata
AGATTTATTTTATTCGTTTTTTGCAAAAAAACAAGTATATTACTTTAAACAGAATTTTATATATATACATATATATATTGTATATATATATATAAAATTCTGTTATATAAAAAAACAAGTATATTACTTTAAACAGAATTTTATATATATATATATATAATTCTGCTTAAAGTAATATATTTGTTTTTTGCAAAAAACGAATAAAATAAATCTATCTACAGTCAGAAAAGAATTAACGGGTATATATATATATATCCGTTAATTCTTTCATATTTCAAGAGGTTATCTCAGTACGATTTTCATCGGCCACCGAGCCGTTGGCGTGGCGACCTCGTCCACGTGTCCTCTATTCAATTATCGGCCGTTCAACGTCGCCATTCGTGCGCGTCTGTAGTTGCAGTGTTTGCAGTACATACAGGTGCTTCGATTGTGTCAAAATCTCTCTTCGCGACTCCTCAGACTCTTACGTCAATTCCCGGACAAAGTCAGTCTTATTATCCTCTTCGTACGGTCTCTCGTTGCACAATAGTAGTTACACTTTCCGAAAAAGCATCTATCGAACGGAGAGAGGTCGATTAAAGGAGAACTGCAATTTCTCCGTTAAACGATTATAATTTTTATTATTTCGCTTTAAGTTTCGCAGTATTTTACGCGTATTTGAAAGATTGATAGATAATATCAACTGTGTCTAAGAAAATTAATTATACTCCAG
>NW_012050400.1:0-2157 GCF_000956235.1 Wasmannia auropunctata
TTTGCATTGCAATATCTCCGCTCGTAGGACATGTAGAAAAAAAATAAACACACTTTCATTATATAAATCGAACCCAAGCTATCGATTAAATCTAGTTAGAACTTAATCGGTTCGACCGTTATTGAGATCTCAAAATCTCGGGTGCTCGCAACGCGACGGCTCGCGTTAAGAGACCCGGCATGGCTTGTTTGAACACTTGACACCAAGCCACTACCGTGTCTCCTGATTTATTAATAATATAAAAAAATAAATAATTAAATGAAAAAGTATATCAAATGAAAAGTAATTTTCAAATTGTACAAAAATAGTTTTACATGCTATATATCTACATATAGTTTTCATACTATATATACCTATGTATATACATATATATATTATTTTCAATTAACATTGTTATTGTTATTTCTATATATATTTTATTATACGTTATATCTTTATACGTTATACATCTATGTATGATTTACACAAATCTTAAAAATTTAAGTAATAATTGAAAAAAGTTCTTAAATTATGATGATAAATTTAAGTAATATTATTTATGTAATAACTGTATGCAATACAAATTCCATTCATCATTGGACCACCAAATATAATATTATTTAATAAAGTTTTAGTAACTCCAAGAAATAAAAGATGCATTGAATCTAAGACAACTGAATGTACTGAATCAAAATCTGGAATTCTCAGTAAAGGAGAGATTTCATTATTAAAATGATGCTCAGGTTGTTTACGCGCTTCAAATGACTGTTTAGTGCGTTCTTCACAAGTAACACTTGTATATATGTGTTTATTTTTACCAACCGTTTGGCCTTTTACGGTACAACGTTCACACGCATAAAATCCCACATGAGATTTTACATATTTAATAAATGCTCTAGCTGGCATATCACATACAAAAGCTAATACTTTAATATTATATATTTTATCTCCTAATGTGATTTTATTAGTCATTAAATTCAATAATTCTGTTATAAAATCATCCAAAAATTCCGTTGGTTTAGATTTTGGTTTAGATTTACCATGATAAATAGCTACAACTTGTGGTTTGACAATATATTTTTTATTGTGTATCATTATTAATATACGCCAAAATTGTTGTTTTGAATTTTTATAAATTTGTACGCCATCAATATTGACTAAAATTTCAATTACATCCTCCACATAAATTTCAGAATTTATCATTAATTTAAGAACTTTCTTTAAACCAAAATAAATATAAGTACCGAAAGATCCATCAGAACTTAACATAGGCCTAACAACATTTTTTGACTCTTTTGTTCGCAAAAATGTTGTAGCTGTTTGTAGAAATTCATTATATTCAGTTTTCAAAATACATAATAAATCAGATAACGTTTTGTTATTTAAATGTGAAATATGTTTGATAGACCAATTACGTATCTGTTCTTTAAAAAAAATATTTGTTTCTTCGTTTAATTTTTCCAACACACTCATATCTTCTTCATCTGTCCCGTAGCAAGATATTTCGTCACTTGATGAAGATAATGTAATATCACTGTTAAAGATTCGAAAATTAAATAACTTTAAGTTAGTTTATTTGCAAAGAAATTATTAGTATTATTTGTAATTTTTATTATTTAATTGCAAAGATTGTAATTATTAATATATTAATAATATATTATATGTTATTTTTTGTTATTAGTATTATTTGTTATTTTTTGTTATTAGTATTATTTATTAAAGATTCTAAAATTAAATATTTTAAATATTTATTTGCAAAGATTGTAATTATTATTATATGTTATTTTTATTATTTTTAGTTTATTATTAGCATTAAATGAAAATCAATTTAACTTTAAATATGACACATAATTGGAACTATCATCATATAATTAGCGATTTAAAGATTTATAAATGTAAAAGTATAAAATAAAATATAAAAAAGAGAAAAAAAGTTTAATACAAATATAAATGTCGAATATAAAATATAAAAAAATAGAAAAGAATTGTATACAGAATACCTTTTATGTTGCATCAGCGACATATTATTATTATTTATTGTACATTGTAAACCAGACACAGATTGATTATTGATCCAAATATTTTCACATATCAGTTCTTCTTGGTTATGAAATGTCTCTTGATTTGATTGATTCATTTCTTTTTCATTCGATAATGACGATAATGAGGATGATGATA
>NW_012050401.1:0-404 GCF_000956235.1 Wasmannia auropunctata
GTGCCTTGTCGACTCAGTCGATAACTTCGACTTCGACTTCGTGCGAGGCTGCAAGATTGAAATTCTAGCGCCTCTTGTGTCAGAAATTGTAAAAGTACACTTCCCCACCCCGCAACTGGTCGACGATAATGCTGACAATGACGTTTCTTAACCTGAAATTCCTACATTTCGGACTTTGCATTGCAATATCTCCGCTCGTAGGACATGTAGAAAAAAAATAAACACACTTTTATTATATAAATCGAACCCAAGCTATCGATTAAATCTAGTTAGAACTTAATCGGTTCGACCGTTATTGAGATCTCAAAATCTCGGGTGCTCGCAACGCGACGGCTCGCGTTAAGAGACCCGGCATGGCTTGTTTGAACACTTGACACCAAGCCACTACCGTGTCTCCTGATTCT
>NW_012050402.1:0-494 GCF_000956235.1 Wasmannia auropunctata
AACAGCATTAATTGGTATTACGGTATACTGTGCATATTGGTTTTATAAGGTATCTTTCACAATTGCAATTGTATAATTTTTTTTCTTCTGTGCATGACATTTTTTTTAGTATAATAGTTCCGAATTTTTTTGGATACGAATCTCAGTATATAAAACAAAAACTGCATATGTACATACAATATATTTCTCATTTTGTTTATATTATTGAAATATAATACAGTGTAACTTCTATTTTTCTAGAAATTTATAGAACCCTTTCTGTTTGGTCAAAGAAAGAAGAGAAGTGTAGAGGATAGGGTAACCGAATTAGATAAAACCGTCCAAGATTCCATGAAAGAAGTGAAAGACTCTATTTCGAAGGTAGAAAGCGAAGTGCAAAAGCTGACTCAGCATCAAGCATTAGATCCAACTATCCCACAATTGGTGCAAGAGCTTAAACACGATTTATCTAGTCTAAAAGCTTTACTTTTATCAAGGTAAAGTATATATCTATA
>NW_012050403.1:0-344 GCF_000956235.1 Wasmannia auropunctata
GTTCAAAATACATCAAGAATATTCTAAAGATGTCGTGGTATCTTTAGCCTGTTCCTATGATACATTTTGAACATTTCTATTGTGGGTAGAGACTGCCTTATAATTTAATTCTTTTATATTCTATATATTAGTGATACAATTTACAATAGTCTACATGGTTTACAAGTCTAAATTGTCTACGCAACAAAAAGACCATGTAAATATCACGTAGATTTCACGTAAATAATCCGTGTAGACGTAATCTTGAAATCTACGGCACAACCCTGGTATTAACTGATAGGACGATGGAGTGAGCGCACTTTGTAAAGGTTGCGAGAAGAAAATGAGGCGCAGGCAATCTTCAA
>NW_012050404.1:0-503 GCF_000956235.1 Wasmannia auropunctata
GTGGTTTGTGGTATTTCAATAAGGTGATTTCACTCAAAGACGAGACGCGATCTAGGCGTTTCTGCACTGGATGATGATTTGCTGGAGCAAACATCGCCGAAAATCTTCGTTATTTAGTACAAGAACTAGCAGAGAAATTATAAATTGCAAAAAATACCGTACATGATCATTTGAACCTGCCCCCGCAGATTGAAAACCGCAGAATTTTCCGGATGACCCAATATTTTTATATATGTATAATATATATTATATATATATATATATATATATATTATATTATATTCTTAATTAAAAATTCATATTGCAGTAAATATATCGCATTCTCTTTACAGAAATTTTTAACGGCAATAAAAGGATCGCATTGTTTCGAATAAAAGCCGCATTGTTTTCAATCGACGCAAACGCCAAACACGTTTTAATAATAATCCGACCAATGCATCAATGGACATTACCGACGAATTGGATTATCAACTAATATATATGTATATATATGTATATTATAT
>NW_012050405.1:0-734 GCF_000956235.1 Wasmannia auropunctata
TTTTTTAATTTTTCAGAAAGCGGCATATGTCGGGAATAAGAATTATGTGGAACAGAGGGCGGCCCCTGCCTCTTATAAAAAAGTGGAATCCGTTTACGAGAGATATACCATGGCTCACGTATGCCAGTCATCCATTGTTCTGGTACAAAGGTAAATGTTAAAATCGAACATAGCAAAAAGACCGTAAATAGCATTGCTGTATAAAAGATTTGACATGTGTCTGTTGTAAATAAAAATTGTGACTAACAAGGCTGCCTTTTTCAGATGGAACCGAGATTGTTAAAACGAGATTTGACATAGAAGCCTTCAATACTACGCTCAAAAGTTTACTACCTCGTGAATGCAACGTCGTCAATGTGCCGATTATCATAGAGAATTATTGCGGTCTCGGTGCCTTAGTGCACAATAGGAACGGTTTAGGTTTCTTTAAAGTACGCGGCAAAGTCAGTTTTTAATTCCTCAAATTTTATAGAATTGCAAATATTGCAAAGTATTTCTCCGAACTTGATATTTTCTCCTCGCTTCTAGAATTTTTTCTTACCACATCACACATGTGGTTTGAATTTCTTGTACAGTATTATTGTAGAAAGCAATTAATATTACAACACAATCTTCTATATCAAAAATAAATATATATACATGTCTATATATTAATAATAATATATACTAATATATCATTATTAATGTATGTATGTATATTAATATTAAATTATAATATATATATATATATATAT
>NW_012050406.1:0-419 GCF_000956235.1 Wasmannia auropunctata
AAAAATAGATCTGAAAATAATTTTTTATTAAATCATCAAAATAATATGTTGGAATGTTAAAACTGATAAGTATTGCTATAAAACGTTTTGATATTCTAGCAATCATTTTGACTTTTGCACAAACTAATTTTGATTATTGAACAAAAATTATTTTCAGATCTGGATTCAGCAAAATTGTTCTTTCCGTGTGGTAATGGATAACTGATCTCGAAAACAAGAATTCGAGGAATCTACTTGTAAACACGAATGTTAAACGTAATCTTCACTTAGCTTAAAATTTAGAATAAAGTATATATTGAATCCAACCAAAAGACCATTAATTAAAGATCTTAACACAACTCAAAAAATATATTATTGGATATTTTTCCACTTTACCGTTTCAGGGCAATTGTGGACGATATTGTGTTGTAATAATAGTA
>NW_012050407.1:0-558 GCF_000956235.1 Wasmannia auropunctata
TATTTTACACAATAAAAGTATTACTATCTCCTTGTACTTTAAATGAAAGATTTGATATCAATAAAAGGTGCCAAGTTATAAACCCATAAAAATTACGTTTCCTTACTTAAGTCATAAGTATATTACTTATATGAAAGATTTGATATCAATAAAAGGCGCCAAGTTATAATCCCATAAAAATTACGTTTCCTTACTTTAGTCATAAGTACAAATTATAATCTGATAATTATACAGGGTGTCTCATAATAGGTGCATCACCGTTCGTGGGTAGGTAGAACGGACTAAACTGAATCGAAAAGTCCTCTACCATTTTGCAAAATTCGTAATCGTTAACAAGATATTAATTTTTGAAGATCGGCAAATAAACTTAATATCTCGTTAATAAATGCGAATTTTACAAAATAGTAGAGGACTTTTTTGTTCAGTTTAATCTACTTATCTTGTCACGCACTTGCATTCAGCGGTGGGCCGGATGAATACGCGTTTATTCGTCAATCTTCAAAAATTAATGTCTCGTTTACGATTGCGAATTTCGCAAAATGGTAGAGGACTTTTTGA
>NW_012050408.1:0-555 GCF_000956235.1 Wasmannia auropunctata
CCTCAGTACATACAATAACCTCAGTACAAAATTTCTGCGATGAAAACCGCTCACGAAGTTAGCGCAGCGAGAGAACCAATAACCGTCGCGGAAAAGAGCCAACAATAAACTTCGAGACTTTAGAGATTTCGATAGATTCGACTATCGATTTAACATGCACTTTTTTAGATAGGAAAAAACAGTTGTACAAAATTAAACAATGAAACCTAAGTGGTACCATCCCTTATTTGTTAAGAAAAACCTAATTGCTATCTCTTTTTGTATTTTAAATTTTGGTTTCTTAAGTGAAACAAAATAGCGCGCTCCTCGAACAAAATTTGATACGTATGTCCTCCTTTTTTTAACAAAAAACAGTTGTACAAATTAAACAATTAAACCTAAGTGGTACCACCTCTTATTTTTTAAAATTAAAATTTAAGTACTATCTCTTTTTATACTTTAAATACTGATCTCTTAAGTGACATATAATTAAAAATTAAATTTAAGCAGTACCATCTTATTTTTTACAAAATAAAAGTATTGTTATCTCTTTTTGTATTTTAAATTCCGGTCTCA
>NW_012050409.1:0-402 GCF_000956235.1 Wasmannia auropunctata
TTAACCCCTCACAATCTGGAATAGATAATCTTGGCGATGGCAAACGCTTGTCAGAGAAATCAGCGACTAATAAGTGTCGCGAAAAAGAGTCACCTGCAGACAAGGCACTACACAAAGCGCTGATGTGATTACCACAGCACTAAATAAATAATGACGCAACATTAAATAAATAACCTCAGTACATACAATAACCTCAGTACAAAATTTCTGCGATGAAAACCGCTCACGAAGTTAGCGCAGCGAGAGAACCAATAACCGTCGCGGAAAAGAGCCAACAATAAACTTCGAGACTTTAGAGATTTCGATAGATTCGACTATCGATTTAACATGCACTTTTTTAGATAGGAAAAAACAGTTGTACAAAATTAAACAATGAAACCTAAGTGGTACCATCCCTTATTA
>NW_012050410.1:0-1914 GCF_000956235.1 Wasmannia auropunctata
CCCGGTCGAAGGAGATTAGAAAGCCTTTGTGCGTGCCAGCAAGCTGACCATTGTGCCGAAAGAGAGACCAGAGGAAGCTGTTCTTTTGTCGCGGATGACAGCGCTGATCTCCTTCTATCAGTGCTGATATTTGTAGCGGCGAAAGGCTGACCCATGGCCTTCCGTCGCCAATTTTATACCCGTGTATTTTATTATACTTTTCGCTCTCTCTCTCCCTCTCTCTCTCTCTCTCTCGCTCTCCCTCTCGTCACTAATTAATTTACAACTTTGCTTCGGTTAAGGTCCGCAAACATTTCGTCGCTCAGATTGCTACACACTTCGGCCAATTAATGCTCGGCTAACAAGCCATAAAACTGACGTAATCGTCGCAGATCTCTGTTCTTTATTTCCCCTTTCTCTCCTCCTCCCTTTCTTTCTCTCTTGTCCATATTAAAAAATTAATGATACACGTTTGAAGAAATTATTACGATTATTCATTATTTATTGGCGCGCGTTATCATTTTTTTTTAATGCAAATTCATCTCGTCTTTCAAGAAAAGGATGATGCATGTACAATCGGCTTGTTAACGCGAGAAATAAATTGACTATAGTAATAAGCGTAATATAACGTCCACTGCAAACGCACATTATTATTCTTGTCGAAATGGCTAAAGCAATCTGCCATGCAAACGCCACGCGGGTTCGATGATCAGAGCGCGAAGTAATTTGGGGATTTCGAGATCGCTTTGTGGAGGGATCACACCGCGAGCGATCTGACCACTCGGACGTACGGTTTGCCTCGTGAGAACCCACCAATGGAAGATCGTGGCAACCCTAAACAGTGACGGCACTCGCAGGCATCTCGATACACATGTCGAACTCCCCCCCCCTTCCCCCTCCCTCCTCGTCCCCGCTCTGCCTCTTCAAACAGCTCCCATAACCCGGGCTAAGCCCAGAAGATGAGCCCGCGCTATCGGTATCGCGAAACTAAACCACAATTTCCGCACGGTATCACCTGTTAAACGATCCCCGTGTTCGCACATAAGCGACGTCGTACGTGCTCAAAATCAAGAAATGGGTATAAAGTAGCTGCACGACCCGAGATTATCGCGTGCGTTTTTCCCCCTTTTTTATACGTCTATATAACCGAATCGCCTTATTCCCGAAAGTAATACTTATATATATAAAAAAAAAACGTCTACGTTTCACCGTCATATAAGATTTCTTAAAAATTCACGTTGAAAATTTAAAACTCAGCGACGCCGTCCGACGTACAAATCGCCGAAGCCTCGATCACCGAGACAAAGGGGAAAAAGAGAGGAAAAAAGATCCATCGCACGCCTGTACTACTACCGCGACGTCGACGTAAACGCCGAAGGGGTATTACGGACAGCTCCGACCCGGCTGCGCCAGCGAGCGAGAGAAGCGGAATAACGCCTGGCCTGCCGTATACAGCTCGCGCGATAAATCACTCCGAAACGTCGAAGGTAAAGCGCGCAAGATATTCCGCGGGAGGGTTAGTAATCACGGGGGTCCGGATGGAAAGAGAGACAAACGGCCCACTCATCATTACGCCACCGTGCGCTCGCCGCGCTACCGAAGTAGTGCAAGCTCTCCTCTCTACCGGGCGACCGTGACTGTAACTGCACACCGATCACGTTACAAGGTCGAGGCGGTTCATCGCTGCGAGGAAAATGCGTCCGGTTCGCGAGTTAAAGCGAGATCGGGTAACACCCGAGTTATGCGCAAAGCCATAATTAATGTATTAAAAATAATACGAATATCAAATGATTAAGCGACGGGGTCGCGGCGACGAAACGATAATTTCGCGGTAACAAGATTACCGGCATTATTAATCAGCAATAGTATCAGTTAATTATCAACAGCGTCTAGATAATTAATCGGTAGCATGCACCCAGTGTCATTTGCTCGACA
>NW_012050411.1:0-310 GCF_000956235.1 Wasmannia auropunctata
TTAGACCTTTCAACAAAATCGTTCTTTCCGTGTATAAATTAAAGAGAACGTATTTTCATAAATATTAAACACAAATGTCATAACATTGGGTTATTGATAGTGCATTGATTGATTAAAATAATAGGAAACTTCGCAAAATAATTGGAAATAAATTGGAAAATAATGGTATTTCTACACGGAAAGAACACTTTTGCTGAATTCAGATCTGAAAATAATTTTTGTTCAATAATCAAAATAATTTTGTGCGAAAGTCAAAATGATTGTTAAAATATCAAAACGTTTTATAGCAATGCTTACCAGTTTTAACATT
>NW_012050412.1:0-427 GCF_000956235.1 Wasmannia auropunctata
AATTTTAGCGGTTTTTTTATGAATGCGGCAATTCCCCTCTTACCTGGGCCACTGTCGTGTCTGATAGCTTCAAAGCCACGGAGAAAAAATTCGTTTTGGCTAGAAAGGCATGTTTCCGCAGCTATTAGAACATCCAGTCCCTCTAACAGTTTCTCAACGTCTGGTTTTTTATTATTGATTCCTCGGCAATTCCAGTAGGCTACTCGTAGACTAGAGGCAGGAATGTCGTTCCGAGTTCCGATATCCATTTCACTGATCAGACGTCTGAGCAAGGTTGAGATTTCTGAGCGCATCAAGGACACGTTGAAGTTCTTCTCCAATATGCGAATTCCTAATTGTTTCGGGAAGGTTACCTACAAGATGATTTATTAATGTAGAGAGCGTAGAAAGAAATATGGATTCCTCTGATTGTGTGCTATTTGGGAAG
>NW_012050413.1:0-610 GCF_000956235.1 Wasmannia auropunctata
TCCGTTCGGAGCAATAAATGTTATCAATTGGTTTTTAATAATTTCTTTTGTAAATTAAAAGAAACGTTCTTGCGATAAATCTAGGGACTTTTCGTCGAATAACGTCATAACTTCTTGTCAAAGTGATATTTTGCAATAAATAAGGTTTCAAAATAATGCTCCCGGTTTGCTCCATTCGAATAAATCAATTTCATAAAATGCACTTTTGCATTTTTGTTTAAATAAAAAAAACAATGTTTTTGTCCAAAATCTAGGGGCTTTTATTAAGCGCGCAAGCGCCCTTTTCTTTGTCCAACATGGCGTCTAGAGCTGTCACATGTGCCAATATTTGCTTCGTACAACAATTTGGCAGTTTGTTGGTACAAAATGATACCAGCCGGAAATACGAATTACATGTGCAAACAATGTTGGGTTCATAAAATTAGGCTTGGATGCCTAATAAAAAAGCTGTACGTTCGTGAAAATTTGTTACGATGTGTGCGTGAGATATCGATATGGTAGTAAATATGAACACATCACTACACACTACTACATTAATATCGCACGCATACATACTCATAAATCGTCGATAAAACAGCGAATTTTTGGAGTTTGATCTCGGGTTTAGGAA
>NW_012050414.1:0-301 GCF_000956235.1 Wasmannia auropunctata
CCCCTGTGTGCCTTGTCGACTCAGTTGAACAAATAAGGTCTCAAAATTTTGCTCCAAATTTACTCCGTTCGGAGCAATAAATGTTATCAATTGGTTTTTAATAATTTCTTTTGTAAATTAAAAGAAACGTTCTTGTGATAAATCTAGGGACTTTTCGTCGAAAAACGTCATAACTTTTTGTCAAAGTGATATTTTGCAATAAATAAGGTCTCAAAATAATGCTCCCGGTTTGCTCCATTCGAATAAATCAATTCCATAAAATGCACTTTTGCATTTTTGTTTAAATGAAAAAAACAATGTT
>NW_012050415.1:0-616 GCF_000956235.1 Wasmannia auropunctata
AACCACAGCAAATACGCACGTTATTTGCAATCATATTGACAACATGCTTCCCAGCCAATCCAAAAGATCTTTGGGAAAAATACAAAGAACACATGAGTGAAGACATCCTACATCGTTTGCGTGCAACGATACAAAATCCGGACATTCAATTCACACCAAACGTGTATAATAAAGCATTGGTTTCGATTGAGGATATGTTTGGCAATTGCTAACAAAGCACTGGTACAATTAGAAATGGCTGCACCGAATCGATCTGCAAGCGACCTTTTCGATCGTGATTTGCAACGAGAAACACATTTTGATGCCGACGAATTGAGTACATTTGTTCAAACGAATCTTCTGAAATTGATTCCTGAACAACGCATAGTGTATGACAGAATTATGCATGCAATTAGAAGCCAAAGTGGCGGATTGTATTTCCTAGATGCGCCCGGAGGCACAGGCAAAACTATTCTTATTTCACTTATTTTGGCAAACATACGATCACAAAAAAATATTACACTGGCAATCGCATCATCCGGAATTGCGGCAACTCTTTTAGATGGTGGCCGAACAGCGCATTCAGCACTGAAATTGCCGTTGAATATGCAAATTACTGAGACACCAACGTGCAATA
>NW_012050416.1:0-353 GCF_000956235.1 Wasmannia auropunctata
AAGAATTAAATCTTCTTGAAAACGATGCACATTGGGACACTTCACTCGCTGATGCATCGAATACTGCTCAACCACAGCAAATACGCACGTTATTTGCAATCATATTGACAACATGCTTCCCAGCCAATCCAAAAGATCTTTGGGAAAAATACAAAGAACACATGAGTAAAGACATCCTACATCGTTTGCGTGCAACGATACAAAATCCGGACATTCAATTCACACCAAACGTGTATAATGAGGCATTGGTTTCGATTGAGGACATATGTTTGGCAATTGCTAACAAAGCACTGGTACAATTAGAAATGGCTGCACCGAATCGATCTGCAAACGACCTTTTCGATCGTGATTTG
>NW_012050417.1:0-569 GCF_000956235.1 Wasmannia auropunctata
TTATCGTTGCCGTTGCACCAACGGTTCTCAACCTCGTGAAAAACTCTATCTCTCAGATCGGCGGTCGGCTGCCGAACTTACGATTGTGCGTGAATCTCGCGTAAGTGCAGTTGCCGTTCTCGACGTGCGTTCTCAAATCAGTGATCTCTCGCAAGTGCTGTGTTCTCTTGAATCAAGTTACTCCGACTCCATCGAAGATGGCAACAATCGAAAACACCATTGCTCGCCAGAATGAATTGTTCGGTCTGATTTCTCGCGCAGTTGAAAATGTTCACAAACTCGGACCGACAAAAACAACTCGTGGAGCAGTGCACAGTCGCATGAGCGCACTCAAGGCTAATTGGGATAAATTCCAGGGCTATCATGATAGCTTGTGCAAAGTGCGGACCCCCGAAATTGCAAAGCTGTCATACTTCACTGACGACCTCCATGCCTTGTGCGAAGAGAAATACATTGATGCGCACGGCACCATGCTTGACATGTTAGATGAGCTCGCGCCGGAAAGGAGTGCGTCTGCGAACGAGACTTCAATGACGTCACCTACAGCATCTCATTCTCGTCGACTACCT
>NW_012050418.1:0-462 GCF_000956235.1 Wasmannia auropunctata
TCTATCTCCCCTACATTTGCTGGTCCTTCGAGCCGGATCTTCGGATTTCGCGAATCTCGTGATTTCTCGTAACCGAAATTACCGAACGTCGTGAGGGTGACCTATCGTGCTTACCGTCTCGTTGCCGTTACACCAACGGTTCTCAACCTCGTGAAAAACTCTATCTCTCAGATCGGCGGTCGGCTGCCGAACTTACGATCGTGCGTGAATCTCGCGTAAGTGCAGTTGCCGTTCTCGACGTGCGTTCTCAAATCAGTGATCTCTCGCAAGTGCTGTGTTCTCTTGAATCAAGTTACTCCGACTCCATCAAAGATGGCAACAATCGAAAACACCATTGCTCGCCAGAATGAGTTGTTCGGTCTGATTTCTCGCGCAGTTGAAAATGTTCACAAACTCGGACCGACAAAACAACTCGTGGAGCAGTGCACAGTCGCATGAGCGCACTCAAGGCTAATTGGGATA
>NW_012050419.1:0-392 GCF_000956235.1 Wasmannia auropunctata
TGTTTCGTAGGGTGCGGAGGAATGTGGAAGAGCAAGGGCGAGATAAAACACTCAGAATTTCTGTAACAATAACACCGAGTAACAAATATATTTGCGTGTGCTGAAAATTACAGGCGGTTCGTTCGGCCGCGACTAACGCCGCGGCAGCCGTCGGCGGTATCGCCGAGGTCGCGATTCACACGTCCGGGAACGCTCCCGGAGATGACGGGTGTACGAGCTTCATTCTTACGCTACTTTAAATCCGCGAAAATCTCTTGTCGCTGTACGCGAGTACGCCTCGCACGGCGTACGACGGATCACACGCCACGTGGCGTCGCGATAACTCTAGGTACTGCCGACCTTCGGCACGCAAGCACGCAATAATCCGAACACTAAATAACGCGCAAGAAACA
>NW_012050420.1:0-358 GCF_000956235.1 Wasmannia auropunctata
AACAACTCTGATTTTGCTAGCCTCTCCGTCGCCCTTCATGACCCCGTGGTGTGGTAGGTAGCAGACGCGTGCCCCGCTACCTGCAAGGGGCGGCTTGACTGGAGTCATGTGGCGGAGCTCCTCATATTCATGCATGAAGGCCGCATACTGGTCGTGAAACTTAGAGTTCGTTTCGAATTTCCGCTCCATGCTCATCAGCGTGCGTACCGCTGCCCGGCGCGAACCGTCGAGTGGAGGCAAGCTCGAGGCGATTGGGAGGCGCACCACGTACCGCCCATCGGCGGTTCGACCATGAGTGCGCGCAAAATGGTCCTCGCACCTTTGTTCAGCCTCCGTCAGTGGCACCGGGCTCGGCGCC
>NW_012050421.1:0-566 GCF_000956235.1 Wasmannia auropunctata
TAGTGCGGAAAAATTGTTCAATGTATTTAAACTTGAAATGTGGAAGCTTGAAATACCATTTCAAAATATTGTTGCTTTGTCATGTGACAATGCGTCTGTCATGACTGGCAAACATTTATCATTTAAGAGAAAATTGGAAGAAAAATGCAAAAATGTTTTGATATTTTCATGTTCGTGTCATTCTGCCGCATTAGCCGCGCATGCTGCATGTGCTAAAATACCTCCAGTTTGCGAGGAATTTCTAAAGAAAATTGCAACTTTTGTTAATAGTAGTTCCAAGCGATCCGCTATTTATCAAGAATTTTGTGAATGTTTTCAAGAAAACACTCACAAAATTTTAAAATTATCTGATACACGATGGCTCTCTCACCACGCATGCGTAGAAAGAATTCTTGAATCTTGGGATACTCTTAAATATTTTTTGAATGAAATGGTTATGAGTGAAAAAACTGGGGATAATATATTATGTATAATGCAAAATGTAGAAACAAAAGCTTATTTATTGTTTTTACATTACACTTTGAATTTTTTTAATGCTTATAATGCATTTTTCCAAGCAACGGAAA
>NW_012050422.1:0-342 GCF_000956235.1 Wasmannia auropunctata
TGTCATAACGAGTTAATATCACGTCGTGTCAAAGTGTCAGTAATTGCTGCTCATCAAAATGACGCAAGAACAAGACGTAAGTATTTATAATATTTACATATATTTTTTAAATTTAAATTCTATTTAATATTTTATTATACATATGTACATTTTTTCAATTTCAGATGCTGGATATAGACTTAGAGAATATGGATTTAGATTTGGATGAAAATATAGACTTGTTCAAGTCTCTTCTCCACTGCCCTGCAAATCCAAGACTACAAAATTTTACGGAGGTCACAGCCTCCGGCACTTCCACCGCTGCTCCTCCGCATCATGCCACCGCCGCCGCCGCCGCTCCTT
>NW_012050423.1:0-379 GCF_000956235.1 Wasmannia auropunctata
TGCTCGTCCAGATCTCTTATTGTTTGCTCCATATTCTTTTTAGCACAAATACACAAATATATCTTTCTCACTCTGTGTTCTCACTCTGTGTAAATAGGGCACATGTTACACTGC
This sequence comes from Wasmannia auropunctata, assembly GCF_000956235.1. Taxonomy (NCBI): domain Eukaryota; kingdom Metazoa; phylum Arthropoda; class Insecta; order Hymenoptera; family Formicidae; genus Wasmannia; species Wasmannia auropunctata. The sequence continues at coordinate 115 of NW_012050423.1, forward strand.
ATTATTTGAAACAACGGACATTCGCATCCCCAGCATGAATAACCATCGTGGAGTATAAATTCTTCGGTAGTGTGTCTTCGCAAGAGACGAAGATACGAAAATTGATTATTCCCTCTAATGACACATGAGAAACAGTATCTTCTCAAACTTTCGTGTTCTTCGTCTATATAATAGAACTCAAGCATGCACATTACATCTGTGATATGCAGATCATAGACATCATCTGGGTACAATAATCCATGCTTTCTAATTCGATTACTTCATT
>NW_012050424.1:0-422 GCF_000956235.1 Wasmannia auropunctata
TGATATAATAGATTTTACTTTGTGTGCTAAACATCTTAATTCATCTGCGAACCACGCAACGCAATCCGTATCGCGGCGAAACTGATACGTTGATAACGCGTCATTATACGAGCAGTGTACGTAATAACCTATGCTAAATACTTGATGATGCTGATATTTGTAGCTCGGTGTTTCCGGACCTCTCTCCATTTTTGTCAGGATACATTCCAGGTCGGCATACACAACAAACGGGACACGTTCCTTCCTGCTGTAGTTGTTAAAACTTAGCCACTTGTCGTCTTCGCTTGGTAACATGATCGCGCATTCGTTCATCTCGCCGCAATCTATGGTATGGACCTCCAACTTTTCGCTCGAACTAAAATAGTGCAGGCATCTGAAAAATCAATTTATTTTATTTACATTGTTGAATTGTTTATTTTTAT
>NW_012050425.1:0-452 GCF_000956235.1 Wasmannia auropunctata
TTCTTTCGTTATTGGAAGTAGATTTACACGCCCCTGATATGCTTCAGCTATTTCCTTGATTAACAAAATGCGCATCGTAGCCGGACAAATTGTGAAAAACTACTGGAATGCAATGTGAATCTTGGTAATTTAAGTTGCAATTTGAATGTGCCGGACCTCTATATCGCCCAGTCAAATGACAGTGATCGCGTACCCGCGAGTCGTCAGGCGCAAACGGTTTCTCGACACACGTGACAGTGTGTAGCGTTGTGAAATCTTTCCCAATCGTTCGCGTGAAATCTGTCATGGGTACATTAGTGGATATAATAGATTTTACTTGTGTGCTAAATATCTTAATTCATCTGCGAACCACGCAACGCAATCCGTATCGCGCGAAACTGATACGTCGATAACGCGTCATTATACGAGCAGTGTACGTAATAACCTATGCTAAATACTTGATGATGCTGATA
>NW_012050426.1:0-414 GCF_000956235.1 Wasmannia auropunctata
TAGTCAATGTATTCGTATGGAAATACACCTTTTCTTGTGAGTAGATTGAAATTTTCTGCGGACAAATTACAGTATTCGCGTTGCAATATTTTTAGTTTCTCTTTGCTAAGATTTGACGCCAATTTGTCGAGACTGGAACTAAGAAATTTATATGAATCGATAAATCGCAATTTTATACAAGTATTTCGATTCTTTTTATCCACGGTGCTTTGAACATTTTTTGTAAACGATATATATTTTTCTTTTAATATTGGAAGTAGATTTACACGCCCCTGATATGCTTCAGCTATTTCCTTGATAACAAAATGCGCATCGTAGCCGGACAAATTGTGAAAAACTACTGGAATGCAATGTGAATCTTGGTAATTTAAGTTGCAATTTGAATGTGCCGGACCACTATATCGCCCAGTCAAA
>NW_012050427.1:0-501 GCF_000956235.1 Wasmannia auropunctata
TATCTGCCAACAACAAGACGTCTGTTTTTAAATACAAATCGCTGTACTCGCCGAGCGTTTGGATAGAGAATCGCCGCCACACCGTGCATGCGTGCGCGTAATCGCTCTCGGATACGGTGTCGCCTGTCAATGAACTGTAGAACGATTCGCGCGGTGGTAAACATTTATTATTCAATTTTTCGACACAGTCAATGTATTCGTATGGAAATACACCTTTTCTTGTGAGAAGATTGAAATTTTCTGCGGACAAATTACAGTATTCGCGTTGCAATATTTTTAGTTTCTCTTTGCTAAGATTTGACGCCAATTTGTCGAGACTGGAACTAAGAAATTTATATGAATCGATAAATCGCAATTTTATACAAGTATTTCGATTCTTTTTATCCTTGGTGCTTTGAACATTTTTTGTAAACGATATATATTTTTCTTTTGTTATTGGAAGTAGATTTACACGCCCCTGATATGCTTCAGCTATTTCCTTGATAACAAAATGCGCATCGA
>NW_012050428.1:0-406 GCF_000956235.1 Wasmannia auropunctata
TTTGCTAAACGTTTACAAAGTCTAACAGCAAACTGTCTGCACAAAGATGTATCAACGTTTAATAAACGTTTTCTAAAAAATATTGTCTCATAGCATTGCAAAACTTTTAAGAAAAATTATATATAGCGTTTCATAAGCGTACTGAAAGCGTTCAAACTCAACGGCGTTGAATAAGAGTTCTTATAAAGTTTGAAAACGTATAACTTTTAAAAAAACTCTCATTAAACGGTTGTCAACGCCTTATAAAATTTCTTATTTTCGCCAGGGATATCAAAACGTTTTATAGCTATGCTTATCAGTTTTAACATTCCAACAAATTATTTTGATAATTCAACAAAAAATTATTTTCAGATCTGTTTTTAGCAAAATTTTTAGCCCTTTCAACAAATTCGTTCTTTCCGTGTAT
>NW_012050429.1:0-963 GCF_000956235.1 Wasmannia auropunctata
AAATTGGGATTTGGAGAAAATGTTGTATACGTTTTTGATAGATATTTCGGTAAGGAATTCATGTATACATAGCAAACTCATATGTATACGTGTTTTGGTTTATTTGTTATAAACAATTTGTAAACTAATAAGAATTTGTAAAGATTTCATACATACTTTTAATAGATGTTTTAGTAAGGAATTAATGTATACAGAGTAATTTCATATGTATACGCATTTTTGATTATGTATACTTTTCCGGGTGTTAGTCGTATAAACAGAAATGGGTATTTTGCTAATTAATTAGGTGTAGTGGTTAAATGAAAATTACTTTTTTTGTATGGTGATGAAGAGAAAGGTTTAAGCTTGCTATTGGTATATTGGGCATATTTTTAGCTTGTATGGTTTAGGAAATATAAGTGATTGAAAGTGGATATAGTGGAATATGCCTACTGACAAATATATATATGTTTGTCCAAGGGCAGATTTCACTACTTTCGGCTTATACCGGGTGACTTTCCCTTTGGAATTTTCCAGGGCTTTTATTAAAAGAGTAACAAGTTTTTATGTTTTATAAAAGTGTTTTGGCATCACTCAGGCTACTGGATAAGCTATTAACATAATATTGTTAATCATTTATTTAAGAATTCTTATGAAGGTGATTTGAGAAAGTATATAATTCTTAGTAAATGTTTTTTGATAATAAAGTTTCGTTTTCTAATGTTTATAAGGAGTTATTGTTTTTTCGCTAAGTGTCAGTTTTCCTTTTGTTATAAATTTTTGTTGTTAACTTTTTAATTTGCAACTCAAGGAAACATTGTTATATACAAAAGTTGTTTGACTTTCAATAGCGGTTTTGAATATTAAGAAGCTTATGGTAGATTATTATATTCTTTAATTTGTTTATAACAATAAATATTGCAAAATGGTAGTAAAATATTTGTTATTTTAGTCGTATAATTTTCTACAGTCACATGAGAATGT
>NW_012050430.1:0-539 GCF_000956235.1 Wasmannia auropunctata
ATCCTTCAGTTTGTCGATACTGTCCAGCATCGATGAGCCAGTCGCATTTGAGGCCGCACACATTTTAACTTTTCACTTTCTACAAATTGTTAGTTACTGCCTTCTGCAATTTGAACTTTTTAGCTAATTTTTATTTCGCGCTCAACACGTGGCCCTGGGCCCATAACCTGTTGGAATTTTGGTTTATGGCAGTGGGGAGCACGCACCTCTGAAGTAAATACTCAGTTGAGTGGTTTGCAAAAAAACGCAATATAATTCACAAAAGAAGATTTACATGTAACAAATATTAACTAAGCAGATTAATTTTCTCTAACAAATCTCGGAGCTGTGTATCGTCTTTTTTACTTCGACTATTCGGTAGGACGGCTCGAGCAGAAGTGCGCTCCACTTTTTCCCCTTTTCTTTTTACTCATTGCTCCAAAATGGATAAACAAGTACAAAGTCGAAACGCATTCCTTCGAACCACGCTTTCGCAACGTGTCAGTTCATGCTCGATCCTACAGCGCTGTTTTGAATTTAGATTATTTATTATTTCAACA
>NW_012050431.1:0-464 GCF_000956235.1 Wasmannia auropunctata
AAGTCTGGCCTTATACTTGCCTCTTCTTTGATCTGGAAGACCCATCTGCTCGTTAAGCATTTCTTTCCTTTCGCTTCATCAGCATTTACTAGTTCCCAAGTTTTATTCTTCTCTAACGAGTTCTTTTCTTCTTGTATCGCCATCATCCATCTCTCTTTATCCTCGCTGTTCATCACTTCTTCATATGTTAAGAATGCTTGAGTAGTATATCTATCTGGTATCTTGGTTTGTCTTTTAGTTCTCCTTGGTGTGTTGTCTACTTGTTTTGGTGAGCTGTTGTTATTTTTTTGTGCTGTTATTACATTTTCTTTGCTTGTTTCTTCCTCGGATTCTTCCTCTGTGACCTCCACATCCTCCTTTTCACTTGCTATCTCCTCTTCCTCTTCATCCAGGTCCTCCCCGTGTAGTACAGTTTTACTCCCTTCTTTAATATATTTACTCTCCTCTTCAATAAAGTGTACCTC
>NW_012050432.1:0-324 GCF_000956235.1 Wasmannia auropunctata
TCTCTAAGCCTAAAAAAGATCTAGGATTTTCATTAAAAGTTATGTCGAAAACATCTCTTAAGTTAAAAAGTAGATTTTTCAGATCGTGTAAATTTTCACCAAACAGTAGGCCGTCATCTACATAAATTGCCAGAAGTGCCGAATTATCTTCCCTTTTGAAAATGCATTTTTCAGTGAGCAATTGCCTTAGTCCTTGTTTTTTAAGTGTCTCCGTAAATTTCTTGTTCCATGTGTGTGACGCCTGTTTGAGACCGTACAACGCTTTTTTGAGCTTGCAAATTTTGCCTTTTTGTTTTGAAATCCTTCTGGCAGATGCATAAATAT
>NW_012050433.1:0-698 GCF_000956235.1 Wasmannia auropunctata
TTAATTTTTGAAGATCGGCGAATAAACTTAATATCTTGTTAATGATTGCGAATTTTTCAAAATGGTAGAGGACTTTTCTGTTCAGTTTAATCTGCTTATCTTGCCACGTACTTGCATTCAGCGGTGGGCCGGACGAATACATATTTATATTCGCTAATCTTCAAAAATTAATATCTCGTTAACGATTGCGAATTTTGCACAATGATAGAGGACTTTTCGATTCAATTTAGTCCGTTCTACCTACCCATGAACGGTGATACACCTATCAAAGGATACCCTGTATAATTTTTAATGCAATATGTGTTAAGACATTAGATTTTTTATTTAATAATGATTATTATTGTTGGAATTTTGGTTTATGGCAGTGGGGAGCACGCACCTCTGCAGTGAATACTCAGTTGAGTGGTTTGCAAAAAAACGCAATATAATTCACAAAAGAAGATTTACATGTAACAGATATTAACAAAGCAGATTAATTTTCTCTAAAGAATCTCGGAGCGTGTATCGTCTTTTTTACTTCGACTATTCGGTAGGACGGCTCGAGCAGAAGTGTGCTCCACTTTTTCCCCTTTTCTTTTTACTGACTCATTGCTCCAAAATGGATAAACAAGTACAAGGTCGAAACGCATTCCTTCGAACCACGCTTTCGCAACGTGTCAGTTCATGCTCGATCCTACAGCGCTGTTTTTGAATTTAGA
>NW_012050434.1:0-420 GCF_000956235.1 Wasmannia auropunctata
TTAGAGTCCTAGATTATCAGAGAAGCGCGACCGGTGTTACGAGTCCTGATTGGACACGCAAATGGCCAATCATAAGATTAATTTATCGCTATTATAAATGGCTGCCGAATAAATCAAACTTATGATTGGCCATTCGACGCCATTTTTAATATTTTCTAGTACTTTTGCGATACTGCCATAAGCCGGTCGCGCTTCTCTGATAATCTAGGACTCTAGTGGAAGCGGATGCCCTAGTGAGAAGAAGAAGAAGAAGCGAGTTTTATATTGTATTCGACGAATAAAAATTGCGCTAGTGCAATGCTAAATTTGTATTCGGTCAAACGAAATGAATTGAATGAGAGCGAACTTATTGCACTGAAATTTTTGACAGTGCGGTTTAACACTGTAAATATAGCGGATAAAATTTATATTATTGAAGAA
>NW_012050435.1:0-959 GCF_000956235.1 Wasmannia auropunctata
CTTCTGTTAAAGCTACAAAAAGGCATCTGTACACTGTCACGCGGAACCTCATATTAACTTACGAGAAATTCAGCACATTATTGGCTGAAATAGAATCAGTATTGAATTCACGTCCCCTAAGTCCTTTATCCTCTCATCCAGACGATTTAGTAGCCTTAACTCCTGCGTACTTTCTAATCGGAGACTCACTAACTGAACCAGCTCAAAGAAATTGGTTAAATACACCTTCTAATCAGCTGTCACGATGGCAGCATCAACAAAAGATTAGGCAGCATTTTTGGTCCCGGTGGCAAAGGGACTATCTGCATCAGTTGCAAGCACGTACAAATGGTATCATAATTCCACTGCCTTGACTATGGGAACTATGGTATTAATAATGGACGAACAAAATCCCCCTCTCAAATGGAGTCTGGGACGTATAGTAGAACTGCATCGGGGTGATGACAAGATAGCCAGAGTAGCCACGGTAAAGAAATAAGTGCCACGGCCCATGGCACTTATAGACGAGCTATACGAAAATTGTGTGCATTACCCATGGGCGACAGTGAGAACAAAGAGAACAAAGCCCATGGAATTAACAACTAAGAGAAGACTACAAAAATATTATTATTAAATTTTAGTTATATGCTATGCGATAATTCTATCAAAATTTAATTGTATTTGGTTCATAATTATAGTTCATAACTTTAGTTATATTTTACTTATATCTTTTATATTTCAGTATTAATACCATAATCTAACTTGATTAAAGAAGAATTATACTAAGAAGTTATGTTGAAAATGACCTTTCAAGGTAGGCCGGGATGTTTGGGAGTTGATTGTTCCAGCAGATTTTAATTTACGCGCGGCTTTGAATTCCGTGTGGCTATTGGCCGGCTCAAGATCCAACGCCATTGGCTGGCAGAGAGAGAACGGAGAAGAAAGAGATAGTTCGGTAGAGACGAGACAAGAAGTGTGTA
>NW_012050436.1:0-737 GCF_000956235.1 Wasmannia auropunctata
TTTGTCAGGTAGACAGGAAGCACGGAAAATAACTCGTAATTGTTTAGAATGTTTTCGGTTTAAACCTAGACCTCTAGAAGCAATTATGGCAGGTTTACCAAAAGATCGATTGCGAGGATTTACCAGGCCATTCGCAATCACTGGTATAGACTATGCAGGGCCTATACAAATCCGAGAAGGTAAACGAAGAGGGCGAATACCTATTTCAAAAGGATACATCGCAGTGTTTGTTTGCTTCACTACAAAGGCCATCCATCTGGAGGCAGTAACTGATCTAACGACAGAAACGTTTATAGCGGCTCTGAGAAGATTTACGGCGAGAAGAGGGGTGTGTACAACGCTATACTCCGATAATGCGACGAACTTCGTGGGAGCAGCGAGGGAATTAAAAGAAGTTTATCAGTTTATTGAAAAACAATCAGAAGAAATCAAGACAAAGCTATCAGCGCAGAACATCGAATGGAAATTTATCCCGCCCAGGTCTCCAAATTTTGGAGGGTTATGGGAAGCTTCTGTTAAGGCTACAAAAAGGCATCTGTACACTGTCACGCGGAACCTCATATTAACTTACGAGGAATTCAGCACATTATTGGCTGAAATAGAATCAGTATTGAATTCGCGTCCCCTAAGTCCTATATCCTCTCATCCAGACGATTTAGTAGCCTTAACTCCTGCGCACTTTCTAATCGGAGACTCACTAACTGAACCAGCTCAAAGAAATTGGTTGAATACACCTT
>NW_012050437.1:0-494 GCF_000956235.1 Wasmannia auropunctata
AGGACAAATATCTAATAGCGTCTAAGGTGCTACAGCAAGATTTTTATATGGACGACTTATTAACAGGATCGCACTCTTGGAAAGAAACATGTTCGTTACAGCAAGAATTAATGGCACTGCTTAAAAGAGGAAAATTTCATCTTCGCAAATGGAGGAGTGACGATAAAAAAATACTTAACTCGTTGCAGCAAGAGAAAGATGAAAATAATTTTCTGATCTTAAACAAGCATGAAACGCTCAAGACTCTGGGACTACTAGGGAATTCGGAGCAAGATTATTTACAGTACAATTTCAAGGTCGCAGGAGGTCAAGCGGTTACGAGAAGATAAATATTATCGCTCATTTCTAAGATATTTGATCCCTTAGATCTCATCGGACCTATACTGATGGTAGCTAAACAACTGATGCAACAATTATGGAAGGAACAATTAGAATGGGATCAAGAAGTACCATATTATTTGCAAGAAAGGTGGAAAAAATACTACGAATCTCTA
>NW_012050438.1:0-553 GCF_000956235.1 Wasmannia auropunctata
AAACCGAAGACTTATTATTAGCACACATTTAAAGGAATTATTTGAAATCACACCTGTAACTAAATGCAACAAGATAGCGATCAGACAATTCGTTAACCACTTACGAACACATATCAAGGCATTAGCTACGCTAAAGTTACCCGTGGAACAATGGGATGCAATTTTAATTTATTTAGCGACAAATAAGCTAGATTACTACACACGCAAGGAATGGGAAACACACATAGGCGAAAAAGGAGGAAATGAATTACCTAAGATGGACGAACTACTAGAGTTTTTGACTGGCAAATATCACATGCTGGAAATGGTAGAAAGGGAAAAATTTGTAGCAGATTCGCGTAAATCAACTGATAGGAAGTATGATAAAGCTATAGCGTTAGCCTCTACGAGCAACAATGAGTGTGATTATTGCAAGGGCACACATCGGATATTTAGTTGCGATAAGTTGCTAAAATTACCTGCAGAATCGCGAGTTAAGGAAATAAAGCAATTAAAGCTGTGTCTCAATTGTTTTCGAAAGGGTCTTTAGACTAAAGAATGCAGAGCATCTGGA
>NW_012050439.1:0-904 GCF_000956235.1 Wasmannia auropunctata
AAACCAGCGAAATACAAGAAGAACAGCAGGTTCTTCACATTGGTCCTTCGAGCCGGATTGTGCATGAACGAAAGCACAAATACATTGTAGCAACAAGCAATCACGATACGAGTACAGATTAAGAACGTTCTGGAAGGAACGGATAGCGGGAGAGAAAGCAACCCGTTAATAAAAAAGGCAATTAAAAAACAAGGAAGAAGTTTGCTGAGCATATAGGTGAGTCTCCGTTGTCCTAACCTAAGTTCCTTTTGTGATTTCATTACAGACATGGCAGAGCTAAAGAGCCTGAAAATTAAGCGCGGACAGTTTAAGAGCCAGTTAAAACGATTCAGTAGCTTTATAAACAATGATGTAGATGATGAGCAGGAAATAAACGAAAGGCTTGAGAAGCTAACAGAAGTATGGGATAAATTTCAAAACATTCAGTATGCAATAAGAGAGACGCGTAAAAAGACAGTTCCGGAAAATGAAGCAGGAAAGCGACAACATGAGCAAATCGACTTGGAAGAGGAAGAGGAAGAGGCGGCTTTTGAAGATAGCTATTTCAAGTTAATGTCGTTAGCGAAACGAAGGTTAAGTCAGGTCAGTCAAGTAAACAACATGATTACTGTTGCAGTAGCAGAAGTCGTACCAGTAATTAAATCAAGTGTAAAGCTGCCTACGATCACGCTGCCAACATTCAATGGTTAATATAGTCAGTGGATGCAATTTAAGGATGCATTTCTTTCGTTGATTGATAAAAATCCAGCGCTATCAGACATTCAAAAGCTGCAATACCTTCGAGGAACGCTGAAAAATGAGGCTTTGCAATTTATAGAAGGATTAGAGACGACGGCGGACAATTATAGTACAGCATGGGAACTCTTGAATAGTCATTACGAAAACCGAAGACTTATTATTAGCA
>NW_012050440.1:0-373 GCF_000956235.1 Wasmannia auropunctata
TAAGAGCGTGGTTGCAAAGACGATTACATTTAACGATTATGTGCAGTGTTTGAACAATTCTAGGGAACAGTCTAGATCTCAGTCGCGTATACGGTCAAAGTTGCACGTAGGTTTATACTGTAAGGGAATCGAAGCTTGCGCTTAGCCCGTACGATGATAAACGATATATTGTCAATTCTAGCGATACTTTACCATGGGGGCATTATAAGATACCAAGAACAATGTAGGGGATACAGGTTTTATATTTAAATAAAAATGTAATCCAAAAATATATTAAAACCATGGGAGCATTAGAAGATATATCAACAATGTAAGGGATACAGGTTTTTATATTTAAATAAAAAAAAATGTAATCCAAAAATATATATTAAAA
>NW_012050441.1:0-423 GCF_000956235.1 Wasmannia auropunctata
CGCCGGGAAAACGAAGTGAAAAACTTCTCGCCACACTTTATAATAAGGAACGTTATGTAACGCATTATCTCAATTTGCAGCAATGTGTGCGTCATGGTTTGCGTGTAACGAAAATTCATCGGATATTGGAATTTCTACAATCGCCGTGGCTTCGTGGATATATCGAACTCAACACGACGCTAAGAACCTACGCGAGAAACAATTTTGAGAAAAATCTGTATAAATTAATGAATAATGCCGTATTCGGTAAAACCATCGAGAACGTGCGTAATCACGTGGACGTTCGACTTGCAACGCGATGGGAAGGGCGGTACGGCGCGGAGGCAATGATAGCGAAACCGAATTTTCATAGCAGAAGCATTTTTTCTGAAGATTTGATCGCCGTTGAATTACGAAGACTCGAAGTGAAATTGAACAAACCGA
>NW_012050442.1:0-458 GCF_000956235.1 Wasmannia auropunctata
GCGCGAGTCATTTTACAGTTCGTTGATAAACGAAAATATATCCGACAATGATTATCAGCACGCGCAGAATGTTTGGAGGCGTTTTAATATTTCGACTCTCGGTGATTATAGCGATTTGTATTTAAAAACTGATGTGCTTCTTCTCGCGGATGTTTTTGAGAATTTTCGTAACACGTGTATAAATAGTTATGGACTTGACCCCGCGCATTATTATACGTTACCGGGATATACTTGGGACGCCATGCTAAAATTCACGGGCGTTCGATTCGAGTTACTCACTGATATTGATATGGTACTATTTGTGGAACGTGGGATACGCGGTGGTTTGAGTCAGTGTTCCAATAGGTATGCGAAAGCTAATAATAAATATATTTCATCGTACGATCCGTCGATACCGTCTTCATATCTAATGTACTTCGACATAAATAATCTTTATGGTTGGGCAATGAGTGAACCGT
>NW_012050443.1:0-445 GCF_000956235.1 Wasmannia auropunctata
TTGAACTCCTTACGCGTAAAGGCGTGTTTCCGTACGAATATCTCGACAACGTGGATAAATTAAACGAGACCAATCTACCGTCGCGCGAGTCATTTTACAGTTCGTTGATAAACGAAAATATATCCGACAATGATTATCAGCACGCGCAGAATGTTTGGAGGCGTTTTAATATTTCGACTCTCGGTGATTATAGCGATTTGTATTTAAAGACTGATGTGCTTCTTCTCGCGGATGTTTTTGAGAATTTTCGTAACACGTGTATAAATAGTTATGGACTTGACCCCGCGCATTATTATACGTTACCGGGATATACTTGGGATGCCATGCTAAAATTCACGGGCGTTCGATTCGAGTTACTCACTGATATTGATATGGTACTATTTGTGGAACGTGGGATACGCGGTGGTTTGAGTCAGTGTTCCAATAGGTATGCGAAAGCTAATAA
>NW_012050444.1:0-447 GCF_000956235.1 Wasmannia auropunctata
CATCGTGCGTTTAGCGTAGGATATTACGTTTGCGGCGCGTACAATTACACATCGACGTACAAATATCGTCGCGGTGAGGATTGTGTTACATGGTTCGTCAATGAGTTGCATGAATTGGCTCAACTTGTGAAGTCGATACTCGTTAGTAATGTGCCCATGATCGATTTGACGTCTGACGAATGGGACGTTTTTTGGAATGCTGAACGTTGTCACATCTGTAGCGAGCCGTTTGAACCGAACGACGTGCGTGTTCGTGATCATTGTCACTTGACTGGTTACAGAGGCCCTGCGCATTCGCGTTGTAATTTAAATTAGAGATTCGTATATTATTCCTGTGTTTTTCCACAATCTTTCGGGATACGACGCGCATTTTATTATACGCGATGTAGCCAATTTCTTCGAAGGTACTGTTGAATTGTTACCTTTGACAAAGAAGAAATATATTTC
>NW_012050445.1:0-413 GCF_000956235.1 Wasmannia auropunctata
TGTAATCCCTTGCAAGCTGGGTGTTGGCTGGACTTACCACTGCATATCAAAGCTAGGAAAGCAGTAATCAATATAAAGAGTCCAGATAACGCGTGCTTTGCGTGGGCAGTAGTCGCAGCTATGTACCCTGCCGACACTAATGTAAACAGAATGTCACAGTATCCACATTATTCGAGAGTGTTAAATCTTGATGGTATCGAGTTTCCAATGTCTCTAAATAAGATCGGACAATTTGAACGTCAGAATAACTTGTCTATTAATGTGTTTACCATTAAAGAAGAGAATTATATAGGGGCAAATTATATTTTGCCACTTCGTCTTACAGCATATAAGAAGGAGGTTCACGTTAATCTGTTGCTCATATATGGAATTCGATGTGGCAAAAAGGTCATGCATTTCACGTGGATAAAGAA
>NW_012050446.1:0-428 GCF_000956235.1 Wasmannia auropunctata
AAGTGGGTGGAGACTTTCACGTATTTTGAATCTCACGATTAACATGAACAAGTGTAATCCCTTGCGCGCTGGGTGTTGGCTGGACTTACCACTGCATATCAAAGCTAGGAAAGCAGTAATCAATATAAAGAGTCCAGATAACGCGTGTTTTGCGTGGGCAGTAGTCGCAGCTATGTACCCTGCCGACACTAATGTAAACAGAATGTCACAGTATCCACATTATTCGAGAGTGTTAAATCTTGATGGTATCGAGTTTCCAATGTCTCTAAATAAGATCGGACAATTTGAACGTCAGAATAACTTGTCTATTAATGTGTTTACCATTAAAGAAGAGAATTATATAGGGGCAAATTATATTTTGCCCCTTCGTCTTACAGCATATAAGAAGGAGGTTCACGTTAATCTGTTGCTCATATATGGAATTCGAT
>NW_012050447.1:0-436 GCF_000956235.1 Wasmannia auropunctata
GGAGTTTGTGCGCGATTACACGGTGTCGGAGTTGAGTGAACTTCCGGAACGTCAAAAGTGGGTGGAGACTTTCACGTATTTTGAATCTCACGATTAACATGAACAACATGTAAATCCCTTGCGCGCTGGATGTTGGCTGGACTTACCACTGCATATCAAAGCTAGAAAAGCAGTAATCAATATAAAGAGTCCAGATAACGCGTGTTTTGCGTGGGCAGTAGTCGCAGCTATGTACCCTGCCGACACTAATGTAAACAGAATGTTACAGTATCCACATTATTCGAGAGTGTTAAATCTTGATGGTATCGAGTTTCCAATGTCTCTAAATAAGATCGGACAATTTGAACGTCAGAATAACTTGTCTATTAATGTGTTTACCTTTAAAGAAAAGAATTATATAGGGGCAAATTATATTTTGCCACTTCGTCTTACAGAC
>NW_012050448.1:0-428 GCF_000956235.1 Wasmannia auropunctata
AACCATGTGTGATAAAGTTATTTTCCAAAGTATCATTTTCGAGAAATAATTACAAACGCCTCTATGCGCACACCATACCCGTACTCGCTTGCGCTGCGCGCACCCAGCAATTCTTCACGTAGCACATTCTGCTCGCATTTTTTGCATTTAACAAAGGATAACAATGAAAGGAAATCTATTTCCGCAATATTCTGCGAATGTATAACTATGAATCGTTTTTATCGCGTACGGCTAGACAATGCTTACGAAGCAAAATTTTAATATCGTAAGGTCAAGTCAAATCGATGTAAACAACTTGTCACAGTTTGGGAACAGCCTGTACATATATATAATCACGGAAGTTTCTTATCGCGCAGATATTGCGAAGCATTTGAATATGTAAATAAGTTTATGTAATCGCGTCTTGTAGTTCATATAAATATGTCCGA
>NW_012050449.1:0-432 GCF_000956235.1 Wasmannia auropunctata
ATTTTTTTAAATTTTTAAATTTTTTTGTTGACCAAATTAAAGGTTATTTTAATACAAATTTAACCATGTATGATAAAGTTATTTTCCAAAGTATCATTTTCGAGAAATAATTACAAACGCCTCTATGCGCACACCATACCCGTACTCGCTTACGCTGCGCGCACCCAGCAATTCTTCACGTAGCACATTCTGCTCGCATTTTTTGCATTTAACAAAGGATAACAATGAAAGGAAATCTATTTCCGCAATATTCTGCGAATGTATAACTATGAATCGTTTTTATCGCGTACGGCTAGACAATGCTTACGAAGCAAAATTTTAATATCGTAAGGTCAAGTCAAATCGATGTAAACAACTTGTCACAGTTTGGGAAAAGCCTGTACATATATATAATCATGGAAGTTTCTATCGCGCAGATATTGCGAAGCATTT
>NW_012050450.1:0-407 GCF_000956235.1 Wasmannia auropunctata
GTTTGCGAATTCGAAAATTTCAGAAAAATCTGACTCTTGGTGTAAAAGTAGAGCAGTTCATCCCTAGCATGAAACTATTTTTCGTTGGTGCTCAATTCCGTTTTAAAGGGATGAAACCACCTCTTGAAAAAAATCGGTTTTTTTCTTCCGACGTGAATATCGTCGAAACTATGAGAGATAGAAAAAAATGTTTTGAATCAAAGTTAAATGGCATGAAGTGAACTTTATGATAGTAGTAAAAAAAAATTTTTTTAATTTTTTTAATGTTTCCCCACTACTTCACATTTTTTTTTAAATTTTAAATTTTTTTGTTGACCAAATTAAAGGTTATTTTAATACGAATTTAACCATGTATGATAAAGTTATTTTCCAAAGTATCATTTTCGAGAAATAATTACAAACGCCTC
>NW_012050451.1:0-392 GCF_000956235.1 Wasmannia auropunctata
TCGAGCGGGCGGTGCAATCTCTAGTTCGCAGGACAAGTAATACTCGCAACTCTATTTTGCACGGCACTCATGTCCGCTACGCTAAAGAAATCTTTACCCTAGCACGGCCCTCTCGTTACGCGGAACTTGGCGACTTTACAAAACTAGCGACGTTCGTCTCACCGTAGGTTCTCCGACTCTTAACTTTCGTGGACTTTCGATACTCACAAAGGAAGTTTGCGAACCCGAAAATTCAGAAAAATCTGACTCTTGGTGTAAAAGTAGAGCAGTTCATCCCTAGCATGAAACTATTTTTTGTTGGTGCTCAATTCCGTTTTAAAGGGAATGAAACCACCTCTTGAAAAAAATCGGTTTTTTCTTCCGACGTGAATATCGTCGAAACTATGAGAGAA
>NW_012050452.1:0-371 GCF_000956235.1 Wasmannia auropunctata
CACATGGTCCGAGATCTACGGCGAAATTTGCTTCTCGCGACACGAGGAAGTTAAACGCTCACGACATAGAATTCACATCACGGTACGCGGGGATTCTAATACCCGACACACACGGAACGGCAGGACGGACGCTCTCGCGACTTACAATTACGCGATACAATACGCGATAATTCGGCCGGGCGAGGGCGAACGCAAAGGCGACAATTTGAATGACTCTAACTAACGCGATCGAGCGGGCGGTGCAATCTCTAGTTCGCAGGACAAGTAATACTCGCAACTCTATTTTGCACGGCACTCATGTCCGCTACGCTAAAGAAATCTTTACCCTAGCACGGCCCTCTCGTTACGCGGAACTTGGCGACTTTACAAAA
>NW_012050453.1:0-332 GCF_000956235.1 Wasmannia auropunctata
AAGTACTGATAGCAAAAATACAGCAAAAATCGAGCAATCTTTGCATAGCATTGTCTGACGACAAATTGTCTCCAGAAACTATGCAAGCAAGAAGAATCTCCCTTGTCACTGAGTATACTTACAAGACTGCCGCTAGATAGAGTTTCCTGGGCACCTATCATGAAAATGTTCGAAATGGATTCCGATCGGAATTATTCCGTTTTTCCCTAGATATTCCTAGATGGGTTATTATGAACAGTCGGATTGTTTCCGAATCGATCGGAAAGTTTCCGGTACCTCTCGAGCTGTCGAAATGTCGATTCCGATCGGAATAAGTTATGATACTTTGAAAG
>NW_012050454.1:0-423 GCF_000956235.1 Wasmannia auropunctata
ACGGCATAAGACAACCGGAAAAAATCTGAGAATCAGAAGAAGCATAAACAGTACCATGGAAACATAAAGAACTAAATTAACAGCATACATATTTGCAGCATACTTCCTTTATTCATAGTATCATAACGATTATCTTATTCTAACAGTCCGTTTAGTAATTTCCGTGTCGCAAGGAATAGTTTTTTGTCCTGCACTAAACTTTCTAAGATACCTGCTGTTGTTCGCTCGCGAACATTATTTGTTCTTGTTCAACATTTGATAAACAACAAGGATAAAATGATTTTATTGCGAGCATTAAGGAGGTTCGATAGCAAAATCAAAATACTTGAATCTGTTTAAAAATTATATAGAATATTCTTTAAAACGAAACTAATATCATATTAAAATTTCAAACCAATTAACCGTATGGTTTTTAAGAAAAAA
>NW_012050455.1:0-570 GCF_000956235.1 Wasmannia auropunctata
TAGGGTGGACCATTTTAATCCATCCAGTCGAATATACTCAAAAATCAAGCCCGAGAGAGAAAAATTTTTCAGACAAAAGTTTTCGGACGTTCGAGGGGGACATAGATGATACATTGGTTTGACCCTGAGTGGCGTCGTCAAGGTCAGGACAAGGTCACTTTGAATTTTTCAAATGGAACTCCCAATTTTTCATTACATGTTCTTATAGCACGCCTCGAGAACTTTCCAAAACACATAAATAAAATATTTTTTTATGAAATAAATCTTGAGTTATGAAGCTTGAAAGTTGGAGTACTGTCGGCATTAGTATCATCCAAGGTGTCCAAACACTAGCTAAAACCTTTTGAATGCTGTTCAGGATCATGACATTGATAAAGACCAATGATCTTGGCCATCTTTAACTAGTGTTTGGACACCTTGGATGATGCTAATGCCGACAGTACTCCAACTTTCAAGCTTCATAACTCAAGATTTATTTCATAAAAAATATTTCATTTATGTGTTTTGGAAAGTTCTCGAGGCGTGCTATAAGAATATGTAATGAAAAATTGGGGATTCCATTTAAAAATA
>NW_012050455.1:3037-3909 GCF_000956235.1 Wasmannia auropunctata
TTACGCGTCCGCGATAACAAGTATCAAGTTGCGCGACACCGAGTACCGGCAAGACATCCGTCGCGAACGCAAACGTGAAACATATACGTAGTCACGATCATAGTATAGTAACGGGAACATAGAATTATTGTTGCAAATAGCGCAGCGTATGACTTTACAAGGATCGTATTAATGAGATCACAAATAGTTCACTACATATATTTAAGTATAAGTACATTGCAATGACTGAGATCCGCGCAACAACGTCTCGCAGAGAGAAGTGAAGGCTCATCTACACGATAACTGCAGTAAGGAGTAAAACGGCGTATGACGGCGTAAGGGTGCAAGCGTAGGCGCAAGAGAATTGTCTCGGTCGTAGTGGCACGGCGTAGCGGCGTAATGGAAAGCACCCGAGATTTTGAGATTTCGGTCGAATCGAATAAGTTCTAACAAGGCTTAATCGATAGCTTGAGTTTGATTTATATAATGAAAGTGTTTTTATTTTTTCTGTACGTGCCCTACGAGCGGAGATTTTGCAATGCAAAGTCCGAAATGTGAGAATTAAGGTTTAAGAAACGTCATCATCATTGTCGTCCGTAAGTTGCGGGGTGGGGAAAGTGTACTTTTACAATTTCTGACGCAAGAGGCATTAGAGCGCTAGGCAGCCTCGCACTCTTCGATGTATACATATATACAGGGTGTCTCATACTCAATGGTACAGCGCTTGTGGGGAGGTAGTGTGGACAAAACTGAACAAAAAAGTCCTCTACCATTTTCGCAATAGTTTTCGAGATATTAATATATAAAGCTCGTCGAATCTGAATGCGCGGCGAGATACCCCCGCCCGCCGCGGACCGCAGGCACCTTCCCCGCGCGCCTAGTGGGCGGCGCGT
>NW_012050456.1:0-399 GCF_000956235.1 Wasmannia auropunctata
TTATATATATATACAGGGTGGACCATTTTAATCCATCCAGTCGAATATCTCAAAAATCAAGCCCGAGAGAGAAAAATTTTTCAGACAAAAGTTTTCGGACTTCGAGGGGGACATAAGATGATAACATTGGTTTGACCCTGAGTGGCGTCGTCAAGGTCAGGACAAGGTCACTTTGAATTTTTTAAATGGAACTCCCAATTTTTCATTACATGTTCTTATAGCACGCCTCGAGAACTTTCCAAAACACATAAATAAAATATTTTTTTATGAAATAAATCTTGAGTTATGAAGCTTGAAAGTTGAAGTACTGTCGGCATTAGGATCATCCAAGGTGTCCAAACACTAGCTAAAACCTTTGAATGCTGTCAGGATCATGACATTGATAAAGACCAATGATCT
>NW_012050457.1:0-361 GCF_000956235.1 Wasmannia auropunctata
TATATATATATATACAGGGTGGACCATTTTAATCCATCCAGTCGAATATCTCGAAAATCAAGCCCGGGAGAGAAAAATTTTTCAGACAAAAGTTTTCGGACTTCGAGGGGGACATAAGATGATAACATTGGTTTGACCCTGAGTGGCGTTGTCAAGGTCAGGACAAGGTCACTTTGAATTTTTTAAATGGAACCCCCAATTTTTCATTACATGTTCTTATAGCACGCCTCGAGAACTTTCCAAAACACATAAATAAAATATTTTTTTATGAAATAAATCTTGAGTTATAAAGCTTGAAAGTTGGAGTACTGTCGGCATTAGGATCATCCAAGGTGTCCAAACACTAGCTAAAACCTTTTGA
>NW_012050458.1:0-687 GCF_000956235.1 Wasmannia auropunctata
GAGCATTATTTATAGTGCGATCTTAGTACGGCGTTTAAATCTCGCGCGACATTTGTGGGCAGAATTTGATTGGGTGCTTCATATTCAAACGCCATTATGCGCAATGATTCACCTTGTTTCTTACACCATAATGCATAAACCTATATACATATATGCGAACACTTACACAAAAACGTATTAATTTTAAATCCTTCTTTTATCGTAATAAAATTTAATTGTAATCTTAAATAATTAAAGTTTACAATTAAATTATTTAATATTATAAAAAGAGCTAGCATTTGAAATTAATAATAAGTTTTTGTGTAAGTGTCCTGATATAATTATATTGCATTTATACACACTAGCTCTTTTTATAATATTAAATAATTTAATTGTAAACTGTAATTATTTAAGATTACCATACGGCATATTATAGCTATCTAATACTAAGCCAAGCCATTGCGAGCGTGGCGATCGACTTTCGTTTTTTTCGTTTAACATGAAACTTGCTTTTAAATCTTAAATCTTAATATACAATAATATATATAATATATATAATATATCTATATATATATATATATATATATATCTATATATCTGATATATTATATATATACAGGGTGGACCATTTTAATCCATCCAGTCGAATATCTCGAAAATCAAGCCCGGGAGAGAAAGATTTTTCAGACAAAAGTTTTCGGACTTCGA
>NW_012050459.1:0-348 GCF_000956235.1 Wasmannia auropunctata
AAAGAGATCAAAAACCTAAGAGAATCGAAACTCCCGTGAGAATCATAGTTACTCCCAGGGAAACATCATTATAAGTGACGTGTCTTTCGTCGCCACTAATTATGATGTTACAAAGCGAAAATGGCTTGAGTCGCCCTTTATATACTGTCGTCCCCTCCAAGAGAGCCTCCCTCTTTCCCACTGCACCTCACCCCTCTCACACTGTAACTTCTTAAATGCATCTTGTCCTAGCCAATCATCTGTGCTTTTCTTAGCTTGTGCTGTTCTTCCCCTTCTCTCATACGCACCCCCCCACTTGTTTTCCCCTCTTCTCCTCCCCCCTTTCCCATCTCGTTTTTCCAAGGGCCT
>NW_012050460.1:0-530 GCF_000956235.1 Wasmannia auropunctata
CCAGAGAGGATCCTGAGAGCGGCCATGCCCGCAATTTAGCTGGGACCGGCGATGAGCTGGTTTCAGCGCCTCTGGAAAGTGGACATTGAACTACCAACTAGAGAGACCAATGAGAAGCACGCGTTGGACGGAAAATGTGCTTCTCATTGGTTTATCTAATTAGTAGTTCAACGTCCACTTTCCAGAGGCGCTAAAACCAGTACATTGCCGGTCCCAGCTAAATCTATACCGGGATTCTCAAACATCTTAACAACAATTGTCGACTTTTCATATATGTAAAGAAATATCCCCGATTGTTGTGTGCGATCGTTGTAAAAATCAAAGCGAGAAAGGTTTTTGATTATTCATTTACCAACAGGACAAAATAACATCGAAAGACGCGAAGAATAGTTAAAATTAATTGGGAAAAACACGTTGCCAGCAAGAGCTGTAATTTATGAGGTATAGTTAATAAGTTTTAAACGTGTGTGTAAAACAATATATATTGTATAATAATAATTAAATAAATAATAATTACATTAATTTTATAG
>NW_012050461.1:0-852 GCF_000956235.1 Wasmannia auropunctata
TCGTTTACATGAATCCACCAGAATCCCCCCGAATCTAGGTTTTTCTTTAATTAATCAATTATTATGACAGTTTGACGCTGCGCACGCATATAAACATAAAATAAAATACATAATACTCGTCCTGAACCAAGGTGTGCGCCAATAGAATGTGAAATATAGATTTACGCGAATCTCGCGTTCACGTGAAGTTACTAGGACATATATATCCTCTGAAAACGGCTTGTGCTTGGTTCAGCACACTTCACAAATATTAATTAAATGAATATAATATAATATAGACGCGTTTTGCGTCCGAACGACGGAACATTACGAGTTCATGAAACCTCTCGGGTTTAATGCCTTCTCATTGGCTGATTGAATTCGGTATCCGCCATTTCGCGTATCGTGACGTCAGAATATGTGATATGCCATGAATCGACCAATGAATGAAGGCCGCGATGAGAGCTTAAGGCTATCTCATCAAATATTCGATAATTAATTAAGAATACATATTCTGCGTTACGGTTTGATACGAATAATATTATATAAAGACTTTATACCACGTCTCGCGATACGCTATCGCGTTTTACGGGCGAGTATAAATTTTAATCCGACATCTCGTTTGAATATCGGGCTCGTCGCATTTTCGCGCGATTATTATACACGAATGCAATGCTCCTATGGCATGCAGTTGCGCTTTCATTAATACGCTTAGAATCTCGAATTTGTCCCGTTGGAAACTTTCTTTAGGTCGAGATACACCCGTGTGTATAATGTTAAGTTGATACATAAACTTTTATTGTATATAAAGTCTTAAAAGTTAAACAATCAAAATGGCCTTTTGCCATGTGTTATTTTAGCATATTATATGAA
>NW_012050462.1:0-529 GCF_000956235.1 Wasmannia auropunctata
TGCGACTCGGAATATTATCGCGCTTTCAATATCACGATAGGCCACACCGTTGTAGCACACTCGAAGTGATCGGGTAGCTTTTACCGTAATAGCAACGCGCACTATACACGCCGTAATACAATTACGAACGCGGGACTTTGCTTCGGTTCAAGAGACGCGAACTTTACGCTTTGATGTCCGAAAGACGAAAGACCATGGATCCTCGTTCGAATTCGGTACGTCCGCCTTCTTCCTCATCCCCACTACGGTTCTGAACAGGCGCAGTTCTGCCCGGCGACAATTTATTCTCGTAAACAAGTACGTGGTCCAATCGCACGGCTCGTCGGTGTCGACATACATACGACTTTCGTTACCTGACGAAATATCACGCCAGTTACAATCTGAGTTAAGCCTGATTGGCTTCGCGATGTTTGCGTCAACGTATCGGCACTCTGTTGCCGAGTCGGCAGATGCCTGGAGGCGTGGTCACGAATTGCTCGTTTACATGAATCCACCAGAATCCCCCCGAATCTAGGTTTTTCTTTAATTA
>NW_012050463.1:0-412 GCF_000956235.1 Wasmannia auropunctata
TTCACGCTCATCGAGGTTTACGCGGTTTCGCGACTCGGAATATTATCGCGCTTTCAATATCACGATAGGCCACACCGTTGTAGCACACTCGAAGTGATCGGGTAGCTTTTACCGTAATAGCAACGCGCACTATACACGCCGTAATACAATTACGAACGCGGGACTTTGCTTCGGTTCAAGAGACGCGAACTTTACGCTTTGATGTCCGAAAGACGAAAGACCATGGATCCTCGTTCGAATTCGGTACGTCCGCCTTCTTCCTCATCCCCACTACGGTTCTGAACAGGCGCAGTTCTGCCCGGCGACAATTTATTCTCGTAAACAAGTACGTGGTCCAATCGCACGGCTCGTCGGTGTCGACATACATACGACTTTCGTTACCTGACGAAATATCACGCCAGTTACAATCTGA
>NW_012050464.1:0-463 GCF_000956235.1 Wasmannia auropunctata
TTGTGACCGGACAATGCCGTATAATAAACTGAATTACTTACTAATTCGGTCGCCAGTTATTTTCACCTCCAAATAACAAGGATGTTACTTAGTTTCCCTTGAATCCCTGTCGCTCGTTGGCTGGATCGCTCGTTCGGGATGTCTCGTTGGTGTGCTCGTGGCTCAAGAATTTCCTCGTTCTGCGATGCTGAAATACTTTCGAAACGATCGCGAGGATAGGGCGTCGAAATGACGAAAATGATTCGTGTAATATTAACAACGAATTTATTAAACAACAATTAAACACGCACACGACACAATCACACAACGCTTATACAATGTTCACCGACTTTGCAATATCTCGGATATGCTCGGTATCGACGCGTGATTCACGCTCATCGAGGTTTACGCGGTTTCGCGACTCGGAATATTATCGCGCTTCAATATCACGATAGGCCACACCGTGTAGCACACTCGAAGTGAT
>NW_012050465.1:0-552 GCF_000956235.1 Wasmannia auropunctata
TTTCATCTCAACAGAAACAATGTATGATATATAACATAAACACGAATATATATATATGGAACGTGACTATGCGTCACTGCGCTCTGGTATGCGTTCAGTTGACGAAACGGCTTCCTGAACATTCCCCGGCCGGGATTCGCCTTGCCCGTCACCTGGTATTTGTGCTGTCGGAGAGTCGCGCGGAATCAGTCCTAAGGCCTTCGCGACCTTTCTCTCAAACGTAGTTGGAGAAGAGCCATTGTCTATTGCTGCGAGATAAAACTGCGCGGCAGCTGCTGTGCCTGGCGTGGCCGGACGCTCTATGACCGGCCTCTCCTTTAACGCCGGGACGTCGCCGGTCGGTTGTATGGTGAGTGGCGCCTGGCCGACATCAACGGCCGATGATACAACCGGAACCTGGAACATTGTGAACGGTTGTAAGGTTAGGTTGTGACCGGACAA
Organism: Wasmannia auropunctata; assembly: GCF_000956235.1. Taxonomy (NCBI): domain Eukaryota; kingdom Metazoa; phylum Arthropoda; class Insecta; order Hymenoptera; family Formicidae; genus Wasmannia; species Wasmannia auropunctata. Next base: position 442 of record NW_012050465.1, read on the forward strand.
TGCCGTATAATAAACTGAATTACTTACTAATTCGGTCGCCGGTTATTTTCACCTCCAAATAACAAGGATGTTACTTAATTTCCCTTGGATCCCTGTCGCTCGTTGGCTGGA
>NW_012050466.1:0-501 GCF_000956235.1 Wasmannia auropunctata
ATAGCAAATAAAAGGTAGTAAGCTCTTAATAAGTGAACACGTGTATTTTAAAGTATAGCTGTACTGCTAGCAGGATGCAATACAGACAACGGTACAATACGAACTGGGGTCAAGCCTCCACCGCGTGTAGATGCTGGGTGAGCATGCCGAGTGCCCACTGAGCGCACAGCAGCGCCGTGCGTGCACAGTGAGCCAATCACCGAGAGAAACGTCATATCAGGCCATCAATATAGATGGGAACATTTCATCTCAACAGAAACAATGTATGATATATAACATAAACACGAATATATATATATGGAACGTGACTATGCGTCACTGCGCTCTGGTATGCGTTCAGTTGACGAAACGGCTTCCTGAACATTCCCCGGCCGGGATTCGCCTTGCCCGTCACCTGGTATTTGTGCTGTCGGAGAGTCGCGCGGAATCAGTCCTAAGGCCTTCGCGACCTTTCTCTCAAACGTAGTTGGAGAAGAGCCATTGTCTATTGCTGCGAGATAA
>NW_012050467.1:0-493 GCF_000956235.1 Wasmannia auropunctata
TTGTCCGTCTGAGAATGCAATAAAAAACTACAAAAATTGACAAAAGTGTTCCAATTCTAGCATTTTTATGTAGATTTTTGTAGTATTTTTTAAAATTGTGTAAAATTTCATAGATTTTCTCAGTTATTTTCTGTAGTTTTTCATAGAATATTTTAATTTTTTTTTTAAATTTGTAGAAATTTTTCCGCCAGGGTGGGGTGAGACAGAAGTGTGTAAACATAAAAAAGAAAATTAAGCAATTGTTTTGAGAGAAGAAGAGTTAAAAAAAATTATACGTAAACATTAACACATACCACTGCGCAAGTTGAGAAGACAATGTCCAGCAATCCTCAGTGGAAAACGTTCCAGCCGCCAATCATGAACTCTGACCCAGCAATACTTGACTACAAGTCTATGACTATACCAAGTCCTAAAGCCATAACGGGATCTCATCAGCCGACGTCTAACAATTATCGAAATGGTACCAACTACAGTGGTGATCATTATATGGGTT
>NW_012050468.1:0-630 GCF_000956235.1 Wasmannia auropunctata
TTATCGATCATGTTATTTTATGTTAACATTTATAAAAAAATAGATATTTATCTTTTTCATAACTTTATTGATCTGATCTATCACCGATATGTATACATTAACATCAAGTAATCATGGATCATCACGAAGTGTCTGCAGTTCCCGATCACAGAAGTTAAGCAGCGTTGAGGGCAGTCGTGGCTTGGATGGGTGACCGTCGTTTAGAACATAATTGTAGATTGGTGTAGTTTTACGTACGAATTTGTAGATTAAATGTAATCACAAATTTTGACGACAATCTACAAAAGTGTTCCAATTCTAGCATTTTTATGTAGATTTTTGTATCATTTTTAAATTCGTGTAGAATTTTATAAATTCTGACAATTATTTTTCTGCAATTTTTTGTAATATATTTTATTTTTTTAGAATTTTGTAGAATTATGTAGAATTATGTAGAATTGTGTAGAATTATGTAGAATTATGTAGAATGTCCGTCTGAGAATGCAATAAAAAACTACAAAAATTGACAAAAGTGTTCCAATTCTAGCATTTTTATGTAGATTTTTGTAGTATTTTTTAAAATTGTGTAAAATTTTATAGATTTTCTCAGTTATTTTCTGTAGTTTTTCATAGAATATTTTAATTTTTTTT
>NW_012050469.1:0-470 GCF_000956235.1 Wasmannia auropunctata
TCGATTCTCACAATCGTGAAGAAAAAGGCGGCTCGATGCTATAAACGAGATTTTATTCAGATTATATTTACACTATATACAGTAAGCGACGGCACAGACATCCACGTTCCTAACCTATAAACGAGAATCGAAAGCAATGCTCCTTTCCCTACGGTCTCGATTGTGGAATCGGTCGGGTAACCTTCGTTTTGGAAGGTTTTCTCTCCAATGAATTTTGGAGGTGATCTTCTCTTATACAAAATTTGCTATAGAACAGTAATTCTCCCTCTGGCTTCAGCAAATTCGGAGTCGTCGAGAACTCTTCAACTCTCCTGCACCTGCTCCCGTCAACCAAGAGTGTAGCGGTGTAGTAGTGCGTAACCGTGAAAGAAAATCCTCATGTAGTTTTCTTTTACACATATATAATATAAAAAAATGTAACGCACAAAATAATACCTTGTATGTGATACGGGATTCAAAGATAAAGTATT
>NW_012050470.1:0-4839 GCF_000956235.1 Wasmannia auropunctata
GTTACAGCGCTCACAAAATCATTTCATCCTTGTTGTTTATCAAATATTAAACAAAGACAAATGATGCTTATAAGCGCTGTAAGCGCCAAGAGGAACGCAGCCTTAGTATAGGGTCTCTATTTCGGACGCACTAATAGCGCCATTTATATTTCAATGGTAGGACTAATTAGTATAAAGCTTTGAGTCTCCTACATTTTTTTTCGTCGCCATCGAGTAAACTCATGTATATACATACATACGTTATACCAGAGGTTATACTATCTTCAGTCTAGAGCTTAGAACATATATAAATGGAAGAGGAATGCCCATAAGATGAACAGAGAGGTCCACGTCCGATATACCTCTCTCTCTCTTGTTCTTTCTCTTGGGAGTGCTTTTTCGAAAGTACACATACGCGTAGCCAAACCCGCCAAACGACGCACATGCGCACTTTCGGAAAAGCACTCACAAGAGAAAGAGCAAGAGAGATATATATATGATTTCCTTTTTCATTTCTATCGGACGCTTTTTGATTCCCCATTCCCTTTCCATTTATATATGTTCTAAGATCTAGAAACAGTACATACATCAATCGGTTCGCATTTGCAAAATATTAGTGCGTTCCGAAACCAAATAAAAAAAAAAGTGTCACAACCTATTTGTCCACGACAGTGCATATTTCAAACTTGCAAGATTTAGTGGCTTGTCACGAATTTTGACATGGAGCCGCGATAAAGTTTTGTTTCAAATCTGGGAAAAGCGCATCGGAAACATTCGCAATGATGCAAAATGCATACTGAGAAGACTATTTAAGTCTTAGTAAGATGTTTGAATGGCATACAAAAAAAAAGAAAAAATTAAAAATTCTTTGCACAAAAATCGATCGCAGTTATTAACCACCCGCCCTACTCGCCGGAAAAAATTCAGTCCTGAAATTTTTTAAATACACTGTGTTATGTTTAGTCGGAATCAATATTCAGCTTTCGAATTAGTATTTTATAAATCTGTTTCAGAAATCCATGTTTAAATGTTTATATGTTACATTTATATGTTATTAATATTTTTGATGATTAATTTTGAATAAATTATATATAATTCACTCTTAATATTCAATCATTTATTAGTATATAAAAGTTTCATTTTTACGAAATATTGCGATATAATAAATATAAAAGAAAAGTTATAAAAGATAAAACATATATAATTATTTTCAAACAGAAGATTTCGCCAAATTACTGAAATGTCGACATTTATTTATTCTGTGACAAAACAGTTTTGTAATGTGCGAAATAAGAGTACAACTTTGAAGCATATAGTAGTATATACAAGTAGTTTTAGTGATTTTCCAATAAATAATCTCGAAAAATACTATATGAATAAGTTTTTAAAATGTTAAATATTCTTTAATTATTATACCTTTTCTAAAATTTTACACTCGCAGAAATAATTAGAAAAGTAATTTTACAAAATATATTATTGAAAAATTGAATGTTAATATACAATTATGAAATGCATTCAATATTAAATACATTATAAAACTTTTTTCTAAAACATTTTTTTATATTTTACAATTAATTTCAGTATTACATGTAAAATTGAATATTTGTAAAAATAAATGTTTCTTATTTTTCTTCTATTTAAATTACATGTATATAAATGGAAGAGGATACTTCCAAATGTTTCCTTGTGACATTCATATGTTAAAAGATTTAAGTCTATTACCATCTGTAAGAGACATAATGGCATGCTCCTGAGTAATTGCTGCAAGCTCTTTAAGCCATTCATCTAATATAACAGCACATAGTACAACATTTTGTACTGGGCTCACTTCATTCGGTGATTCCCACGAAGTTTTCATATATCTGTTGAAAAAAAAAAAGTATGTTTAAAGTCTAATCAGTATGTATATCACACATCAATTTTTAAGCTTTTGTACTGAACTCATATTGGAATAAAATATCAGAACTGAAAAATTGTATAAATTTTTTAATACATTAATTATAAAATTAATTAATTTTTTCAAGTCATCATTCAATAGCATTCGATTATATTATATACATAGTCTCAGAAAATCATAAAATTGGTTTTTACAAAGCCTTTTATCTAAATCAATTAAAAAATACTAAAGATATTCTTTCTCCCAGTTTTCATGATTGTTAGAACTTTTTAAATGATTGGCTATTGCAACTTATCCTCCTAAATGAGAAAAAAAATAGTATTTTACTTTTTGAATAAAATAGTGTTTAGATTTTTGCGTTTTTTACTAGATTTTGTTTAATGTGATAACATATGTATTTAAAACAAACATTTATTTTCTCTTATTTTAAATAATTAAAGAAGGAGAAACATTTTTCTGTAAGAAAACTTAATTAAAAACCGCAGTTTAATAAAAAATTATTCAAGATATAATAAATATTCAAAATATTGTCTAAAAACTTTCAAATATTTGATAATTATTTTTTTTAAATACGAGCTTAAATATTAATTAGCATTTATGCGGTTATACATTACATAAATCAATGCAAGCACAAACGTTACGCATTTTTTTATTCACGTTTTATTTCAATATTTTTTATCCATTCTTGATTTCTATCTGCTGTCATATGTTGGCAATTTGGATATTTTTTTCAATATTCTGAGGATATTATTCCATTATGCAATATACAATCATGCATATAATCTAGTTTTTCTGAATAAAAAAATTACAAAAAATTTATAGTACTAACTAATAACAGTTCGTAAAATAAATTTCTCGATAGATTTGGCTACTTAGGTCAGGAGTTTTACAAATTTATGTAGATCGCAATTTATTTTTTTAAGCCGAGGAACATTCGTACGGTTATCTAACTTTAGTAAATTAGAAAAATTCAGAGGAAGGAGTAAATTGATTATTTATCTTTATCATTTTATTTATACTTTTTAATTTTTATTATACTTTATCACTTTACCACTTTATTTTTACTTTTTAATTTTTTATTGAGTATTGAATATAATTTTAATAAATTTATTTTTTAATATATAGGTATGTGTGAAGAGTGCGTTTATTTCCCATTTTGATAATAGCTTTGACACTTACATTGACACGAGTTATTTTTAAACGCGAGGAATTTGATTTAATTTTATTATTTCGAAATTTATTTTTAAATTCTACTATCGTTGAAAATCCAACTTCACGTCATATCACCTACGAAGTCATAAAAGGGTGCGCGGGCTCAAATTTGTTCAGCTACGTGAAGTAACGAAGTATAATTTAATATTTTTAAAATTTTTGCAATCCACCAAAAATCGGTTTAATACTTCGAGAATCCTTGATCTAAATTATATCTTTTAACATAATAATTTAATGTAATGTGTAGTAATTAATCAGAAATCTGAAAAACAATTTACCTGTATCCAGATCCAACTATTTGTAACTGATCTTCTGATATACTGGACGGCTGGCTGATAGAATTTGTTAGACTTGGACCTAAACTACCACTTGATCGTTTGAATATTTGTGTAAATGATAATGTCAAACTTCTCCTTTTCGGTTCCCCTGTAAATATAATTGATAAAATAATTTGGACTTTAGAACATCTTTGTTATGTACGTGCAAAAATATTTTCTATCAATACATACATCTTTTAAATACTTCCAGTGTGTACAAAATTTCAAAAGATATGATTAATGTAGTTGTGCAGTTAGAAAGAGAGCAAAAGAGAAAATAGAAAAAAAGAGGAAAATGAAAGAGAAGAGTCAAACTGCTCGTCTTTTTTAAGAATGTTAAGAGAGAAAGATATATCTAATTCTTAATATATTCATGAAATAAATAATACCTCTTGAGAATGATTCACCAGTCAAAGAATGCCTTTTAATAGATGAGGATTGGGCAGCAGCTTTTATTACATTTTTTCTTGCATTTACTAATTTATTTTCTCGACTAATTAGAAATAATCTTGCTTGTTCAACTAATATATCTACATTGTTATGCTTTGAAAGAAATTGGTCTATTTTGTGCTTCAATGACGCAAGCACCTGCAATATAAATTACAAAGATATTATTTCTCTTGATTTCCAATGCAGTCGACAATATTTATCTAGATAACAGAAATAATATTCTCTAGAGAAGAACTCACAAATAAATTAAAATACAAGTTTGCAAACACAAATGATTATTATATAACATGAAATATTATAACCATTTATACTTATAATATTTTCTATGCTTGAATTATCATAATAGAACTAATTTTTATTTAGATCTTCAGCTAATTATCAAATATAAACTAACCGAAATTGCGAACTTTTGTTTTTAAAGTATTCATTAAAGATGCTTCTATGATTATTGTGATATGCGTAATGATATAATATTTATATCTTTTGAGGTTCATTATTGCAAATATAAAATAATTAATATTTTCTTCCAAAATATAATTAAAAACTTTATTAAATTTTCTTCAGAAAACTAAATAGAAAGTTACGAGCGGTGGAGCAATTTTATAATTTGAAATCAGATTTAGTTATTCTTTTCTGGAAAGCATATTAAAATTAAACGTTAATATACGATTTCAAATTTTAAACACAGAGCTGCGTTTCCAAATCTAAATAATAAAAACAGATTTTTATAAATATTTTTATTATTGGACACCAACATTTAGCCTCGGTCATTGACGCTTTTCTTTATTTATTTGTGGTACATTATACGACTCTATTGAAGCTATTGTTGTTAAATATTTTTAAATTAAAATATAAATATTTGTATATTTAAATATGTATATATTTATTATAAATAAATGGAACTGGCCGGCTAGTTCGCAATAAAATAATAGTGGCTGACATTGCCAACGTTGGATGGGGAGGATTGACTTTGCCCACACAAAA
>NW_012050471.1:0-435 GCF_000956235.1 Wasmannia auropunctata
AACACCTTCTTACTCGCAAATTGCACTACTTGTATTAACATTTGCGAGCATTCGGCCACAGTATAATTTGGAGGTTATGTTTTTACTGAAACTATTTACTGGTAAAACGGAACGCTTGTCCAGTAAAACAATATGGCGGCTAGTACTGTACTGAAAAGCAATGGGAACGCAACCTGAGAGTAGTTGCAACTACTCTCAGGCAGCCTGAGAGTAGTTACAACCACAGTGAAATTTTGATTGATTTCAGAACACACGAATACTTTGTCACGATTGGTGTACATACGGGGACATTAATGCCTAGGCTGCGTTCCGTTTGGCGCTTACAGCTGGTTACAGCGCTCACAAAATCATTTCATCCTTGTTGTTTATCAAATATTAAACAAAGACAAATGATGCTTATAAGCACTATAAGCGCCAAGAGGAACGCAGCTCTAG
>NW_012050472.1:0-1307 GCF_000956235.1 Wasmannia auropunctata
TCACAGACGTTTTTAATGTTTCATAACTTCTGAAAATAAACAGTGAAATTAAAGCAAAACATGTGGTTTTCGATTAAAATTTTCTGACCAATCGATAAATATCGAATTTTCGTATAAAAGTTATTAATTATTTAAATAAAGCCATCGAGATTAATAAAAGATTGTTTTGTAGTGGTCAAGAAGGAAGCAACTTGAATCCTCACTGTAGTTCCGTATATAAGTTTATTGTAATGTTCTATCAAACTGCGTGACGTATGTACAGTTCGTGCCATTAATGCCTGGGGTCCGATTTTAGGGTCCACGTTTCGTTCTTAATTATTTTTACGTCCATGACTAAGCTGCGTCAGTAAAGTGCATCAGTATAGTGCAAATGTGTTTTGACAGCTAGCCGATGTAACCTCAGTTTTGAATCGCATGTTTTAATATAACCTTGTAAAAAGGTTAAAGCTACCACCAACCGGTGGGTGGAGTAAAATGGAAAAAAAAGTTTTGATCGATTAAATTTTTGAAATATTCCAAGTCGCGGTCACCTTTCTGTCGAGATTTCGCGCTCGCGACAACGCCTGAGGGCTGTGATGCCCTGAGTCGCGAACACTTTATTACCGATATTTCGCACTCGCGACAACGCCTAAGGGCTGTGATGCCCTGAGTCGCGAACACTTTATTTTTCAGAGGTTACGCCTCTTGACGGGTCGGTATGAACCGCGACAACGCCTCAAAGCGCGATGCCTTGGGTCGCGGCTTGATACGCGCACTTGTGTCCTGGAAGCCAACGACTATGTGTGAAGATCGATTTTAGAGAGCTCGACGCGCACAGTATGCCGATCCAGATCGAAGTGAGAAGTTTTCCGACGACCGTGGATTCCCACTAATCGTTAATTCGTTTCTGATTGGTCCTCTTTCGGTAACGTGACCGTCGCGATTACGTAAGCGACGATCTCACTTATTTACACACGGACCCGAAATTGAAAGAGCCGGAAGTCCCTTGATCGATACCGCGGCGCCGCCGTGTCGCGCCGGCTTCCAAGACACAGGCATATGTTATGCACGTGCGGATATAATTGTTATTGTCCGAACCCGTCTTTCGCATCGCATCGTCGTGCACGACCCTTTTAGAGCTCTATACGACAAGATTAAAATGATCAATAAACATTTGGAATTTTTATTATCAATTAACAGGAAATCAGCTGCCAACAATGAAAACGATTAATAGCAATAACTAATAAAAATATATAACAAAAATAATATAAATAAAATAAATACAACACCTTCTTACTCGCAAATTGCACTACTTATATTAACATTTG
>NW_012050473.1:0-750 GCF_000956235.1 Wasmannia auropunctata
CAAAATAAGAGAGATTTCCAACTTTTCAATTTAAAAAATTTCAAATATGTGAAAATGACAAAATCATCAGTGAATAACATTTAACTCAAATCAAAAAGGTCAAGCGCCTTCTGCGAGCTTCAATTTATATAATTAAAATCGGATATCATGTTTTTATGTAAAAAACATTATTTTATATGATGATAAAAATATACATTCAATAATACTATTTTACGCATCAGTTGTTTTTGTAATAATTGGATCGTAATAATCTGTGTAATATTATATAATTTAATTATATTCATATAACAGTAATTAAAACAGCGTATCAAAATAGCCTTGCTCAAAAACAAACGGAAATAACGTAAATAAAAAATGTTCGCGTTTACAATAAGAAAAGATACAGCAAGTATCAGAGTGGAAAGGATAATATATTCCTATTGTGCAAAATTCAGAAAGTTTGAAAAATCCTATACGCAATTCAGCATCCTTGTCGATACATGTATATATAGTCCGTCGAGAGATCAGGGTGCAGGGGTAAATACGCGACGCTAAAAGCCCATGCGACGCCCGGCGCGAAGTGCAAATGCCGCCGCGCTATAGACGCATATAAACGCGTAATCCGCGAGCGCAATGTGATTAATAATAATTTGCCGGTCGGCATAAACGGAACCGATTAGCCGGCTTAGCCAAGCGTTATGGTAATAGGGAGCTATTACCCACCGACACCTGCGTACCCTCCTCCTCTCTCTCTCTCTCTCTCTCCCTTCC
>NW_012050474.1:0-635 GCF_000956235.1 Wasmannia auropunctata
TTTTTTTTTGCGATTGATATCTACAATCACCGATTGAAACATAAATCTTCGGCCGGAGGGATCGTTAAATCACGACTGCTCTATCGAAAAGTTCTTCGCTATTTGTCGTTAAGACGAATCTCTCGCGATAGGCGTACAAATCGAGATTTACGACGACTACGGCGGCCGAAACGCTGCGCTCTCTTGCGACACGGACAATGTAAGAGGTTGCGTCACACACCGGCCGAGAATCGGCTTCGAGGCAAATCGAGACCCGATCCGAAGAACTCGGACTGACGTTCCCGGAGGGGGCGCGGCACTTTCTCTCACCGGAGTTCCAGAGCAACGTGGAATCGAGGAAACCCCTCACGAATACCCACACTTCGGCTCCTCGTAGCCGTCCCCATGTCTGCAAAGTTACCTCGCCTCGCCTCGCTTAAAATTCAATTTACCCAAAGTGGGATATATTATATATATATATATATATATATATATATATATATATATATATCATGCCAAAGGATTAGAATCTCGAATCAGATACAGATCACAATGAATGTCTTTGTCTAGTCAACTAGTACAGTCATAAGCATCAAAGTCATCGCTCTATTATTTACGTGCAAGGCTGCAAGTAAATTAACAATCGGATTTTTTTT
>NW_012050475.1:0-319 GCF_000956235.1 Wasmannia auropunctata
TAGACAGTCCTGTAAAGGTCCATCTACAATAAGAGTAGTAAATCGTAAGCAGTATAAAGGTCCATTTACAATGAGAGCAGTAAGTCGTAAGCCGTAAGAAATTTACCAATCACAGTCGATTATTCTTCTCATATTCGACTGTGATTGGTGAATTTCTTACGGCTTACGATTTACTACTCTCATTGTAGATGGACCTTAAAGTTCATCTACAATGAGAGTAGTAAGTCGTAAGCCGTAAGAAATTGACCAATCACAGTCGATTATTCTTCTCATATTCGACTGTACTGGTGAATTTCTTACGGCTTACGACTTACTACTC
>NW_012050476.1:0-787 GCF_000956235.1 Wasmannia auropunctata
ACGTGGAATGGAAAAAAATGGTGAAAAATCAGCTTACCTGAAACCGAACATGATTTCATCATGTCTCAAATGAGCATCATCATCGATAGAAAGGACGGCTTCTGTCTCAATTGCATCAAATGGAAGGAATCTATTATTCAAACTATTTCTTGGAGCTTTTATAACCTGTCCAGATATATTTGAAAAATATATGTTAATGTGTGATTTTTAAAAATGGATGAAGTTTCTATAGAATAATAAATTAAAGTTACATGTATAGGAACGCCGATATCAGGCCACTTCAGATCTTCTACAGGTGGTTTCGGACTATTCCAAACTACGAGTACCTTGTTCAGGTAAGGCAAACCATAGAGACGTGCCAGTGAATTTATAAGAACTTGTTCTCTTTCATAAGTTAACATGACAATTGTAAATTGTTCTCTTGGATAGTTTCCTCCTAATGACTCACTAAACTCTTTTCCAGCGCCTCCAGCACCTTTACCGATAGGTCGAAAGCCAACTTCCGAGCCTATGAAAGTATAAAATAGTATAAATATAATATAATTCTTTTGTATAATGATCTCTGAAATAATGATATAATAATAATTTCTGAAATAATGATTTTACCAAGAAATTTAGCATCGCTGGGAAGAACAGTGTCAAACGGTAATTGTGGATACAAATTAAATGGATCCATCCAGTCATTCCAAATTTCATGACCTTGGACTAATAGTGTTGTATAATTTCTTTTGAAAGCAGGAGATGGATACGGCGGTTCTAGAGGACCCAAACTTTCTTCGGCTTCAGG
>NW_012050477.1:0-307 GCF_000956235.1 Wasmannia auropunctata
GGTGTGCAAACGAAATCGGAACCACGATTGCTCAAGCGGACTCAACGAAATCGCTCGCGATAAAAGAAAATTCGCTTCCGGATGATTTAACCCGACTCTGCAATTTATGCTTTTACGGCTGTCGGAAATAACGAGATTTACCAGATTACGGTGAACCCGACTCGTTAATTAACACCTTGAACGGTCTTCGCGTTTACGCGGAATTATTCGCGTCGCTTTATCGCGTATCGCGTACTTATGAAATAACGACGGCGGTTTTATCGCGCGGCCGGGACTTCGTCTATTACCTCGGAGAGTCGAGAGACAA
>NW_012050478.1:0-531 GCF_000956235.1 Wasmannia auropunctata
TGCACGCGCAGCATTCGCAATTTTGCACAATTTAAGAGCGAAATGGAAACCAAGTATTTGTGCCAGCGAAGCATTACCAATTTGCAAAGAGAGTTTAACTCAATCAAGCAAAAGCCGGGAGAAAGCGCGAAAGATTTCGGGCGCAGAGTGGAAGACCTCGCCATAGGCCTCTTCGAGAGCATGGAAGAAGGAAAAAACCACACTCTCAAGTAACATGTTATTTACGAGCATACGCAGACGCTAGCCTTACAAAACTTCCAAATTGGATTAAGGGAAGACATTCAGGTACTGGTGCGCTCACAACGTTTCCGTACCCTAGCAGAAGCAATAGACGGAGCTAGCGCGGAAGAAAAGGCCATGGCCGATGTGCAGGGCCTCAATAGGGTTTATGAAAAGAAAAAATTTAAATTTCGCGATGATAAACCGCAGTGTACAAAATGTGGAAGGCAAAGGCATTCCGGAGATGAATGCCGCACTAATAGATATGGCCAGCGTTTCACCTTGCCGAAAACTGAGTCGACAAGGCACACA
>NW_012050479.1:0-659 GCF_000956235.1 Wasmannia auropunctata
GGGGCAGCCGGTGCGCAAGATAACACACGGACAACTCACGGATTCAATTCCGTCAATGAAACGGATAATTTAGTAGAGCTGATGCGAGAAATGCGTGAAATGAGAACTCAAATGAATGAGCTCATGATGAACCAACGCGAAGGGCACCGCGATCGACGCCGCGAAACATATGACCATAGCTTCGCATTAGATACATCAAGGCCTCTAGATGACACTCGTAACTATTCGGTGCGAGATCACAGTAGTTCCGCGCTGAACATTTCGAGATCGCAAGACGACATCCGCAATCAGCCGGGACGAACTCATAGTTTTATGAGCCTGATCGAGGCGCGAAAGCTAGTTCCGGAAATCGACGGGAGCTCGCGAGATCGCGTTCACGAATTTTTGGAAGCCGCTTCATACGCGGTGAAAAACATTCATCCGTCAGACGAAAATTCATTTTTGGAAGCTCTGATTTGTACAAAACTGAAGAGAAAAGCACGCAAAGATTTCCGCACGCGCAGCATTCGCAATTTTGCACAATTTAAGAGCGAAATGGAAACCAAGTATTTGTGCCAGCGAAGCATTACCAATTTGCAAAGAGAGTTTAACTCAATCAAGCAAAAGCCGGGAGAAAGCGCGAAAGATTTCGGGCGAGAGTGGAAGACCTCGCCATAGGA
>NW_012050480.1:0-577 GCF_000956235.1 Wasmannia auropunctata
TAAAAACAGATATTACTAAAATTCTGTCTACTGGCACGACCGTAGACAAATTCATAATCAGCGCGACATATATTGTCGCTGAGCCGCCGTATACGCCGATTGAATGCAAGGCGCAGCATAATAAAAGCCGGCATTGCGAAAGGCGAGAGAAAAACGGACGGGGATAAGACGCGCAATCGAAGAATTGCACGAACTCCCGCGTCGCACAAAAAATATGTCTTGGAGGAGAGATCCGGAGCATCTACTGCCAAATTCCACGAGTGGTCAACGTCGCAGCAGCTTTAGAGGTGCCACGGACCTGACCATCGACAACACTGACGCCGCATCGCGGAGTATAAGGCCATCGCCGCTGCCGTAACCTGAGCCGAGTTGAGCGTCGATAAGGACCAGCTGACCAGCCGGACAGCGAAACAAGCCACCATGCGAGCGAGCGCCGTATTGTAAGTCCGTTAAGTAATTTCTGCGTATGTCAAGCGATCGACATTATCACCGTCACTCGTCGCCGGAGCGTACGTGGCCGTTTCGGAACCTTGTAAAATTTATAAACACCGTACCCGAATTAAATAGAGCCGCGGAA
>NW_012050481.1:0-432 GCF_000956235.1 Wasmannia auropunctata
GTCACATTTTCTAATTCAATACTTTATGTTGCTATTAATACTTTTTTGTGTTCTATTTTTTTTAGATTTGTGTTTATGGTTTGTTATCAAATATGGTTACTACTAAATACTAAACAAATAATTATAAAAGAAAGCAAATTTTATGTTCTGGTATTATATACCTTTTTCCGGATTTGTGCTTGTGGTTTGTTACTATGATTATTATTAAATACTAAACAAATCAGATAAATTTTATTTTTTTGTATTATATATTTTGTTGTATATTTGATTTGTTAAAAGTTAATGATTTTAACTAGATTATAAGATCGTTGCGTAATATTAAAGAAAAGAAAAATAGAATATATATATTTTTTCGTTCTATTTTATGTTATTTTATAGAACAAAATTTTATGTTTTGTTTTATTGTACTTATATAAGTATTGTTATGTCTTG
>NW_012050482.1:0-357 GCF_000956235.1 Wasmannia auropunctata
ATTGTAATTGTGAACTACAGGTATACATTTGCAACTATAATACGTACATACATTACTTTGTTATTTTTGGGGTTAGAATCAATTAATTTAAAATTTTAATTATTTATAATACTGTATTTAACGATAATACACATGGGGAACTTTTCAATAAGAACAAGAATTACAACATAAAAATCATTTTGTCTTTTCTTAGGTCGTTTGAATTATGATTTGAATCGATATCGTTAAATACCGCGGAAGTGACGAACTGTGGGGTCCTGATCTCTCTGCCTGATCTCTCACACTCACACATATACACACACATACACAACGCACACTCCCACATGTACTTCCACTCAAGAACACGCATGCCCATGC
>NW_012050483.1:0-553 GCF_000956235.1 Wasmannia auropunctata
TCTAGTATCTGTATATTTACATATCTTACATACATATATTTAATAAGAATAAAAAATTTGCAATACTGATAGTGACTAATTATCGAAATGTAGTCTAATTGTAAGAAATATAGAATACAAAATATTTAAAAAAATTAATTAAATATAAGAGAAAACGCACAATACAATTCGGATCTTGATGCTTAATTATATTTATATATGCGAATTTTACAGCTCTCAATTCAAAATATACTCATTAACATCAAATTATTAAATTGCTTTGGCAATTTATAATTATGTCATAAAATTACTTTATATATGTATTGTGACGGGACGTTTTGCGACCACGTCCGTCACAAGGGCTCATTAGCCCGACTGTACCGGCTAAGTGGATCCTGCGTCCTCCGATTTTCGAGGGCGAGCGCATCTACGATTTCGCCGCGTTTCGCGACTTAAAACTTTGTACTAGAATTAAGCAATAGGCCTTGCCACGACCGACATAAGCGAGGGATGGCGACCATTCGACTGAAAAGCTTGTAGTAAAGCGTCGTCTCACCGGCTCCCTGCAACCCGG
>NW_012050484.1:0-470 GCF_000956235.1 Wasmannia auropunctata
TTTGCAATTATTGCAACGACGGCAGTTTTTGGAGGACGCGTGCATTGAGGGCGCCGAAGTCCTGCGTCGGCGTCCTCAATAATTATGGGTCATTGTTGCAATAATAGATTGCAACAGTGACCTGCTTATTTCTAAGTGTGACGTTGTAAGTACGTCAAAGCGAGACTTACAACAGTACTGAAAATCTATAGTATCTGTATATTTACATATCTTACATACATATATTTAATAAGAATAAAAAATTTGCAATACTGATAGTGACTAATTATCGAAATGTAGTCTAATTGTAAGAAATATAGAATATAAAATATTAAAAAAAATTAATTAAATATAAGAGAAAACGCACAGTACAATTCGGATCTTGATGCTTAATTATATTTATATATGCAAATTTTACAGCTCTCAATTCAAAATATACTCATTAACATCAAATTATTAAATTGCTTTGGCAATTTATAATTATGTCATAA
>NW_012050485.1:0-359 GCF_000956235.1 Wasmannia auropunctata
GTTGTATTATTTTCAATGTATACGTAAAAAATAAAAACAAGAAATGCAATAAATAGCGTAACCCAGACAGCACAAAACCCTAATAGAAGACAAAAAGATGTCTTTTTTAAGATGTCTTTTCGGCTAACAATAAGCGAAAAGATATCTAAAAGATGACGAAAAGATGTCTTTTTAAAGGTGTCTTTTGGATAAAAGTAAAAGATATCTTAAAGACATCTTTTACTTTATCCCAAAAGACAACTTTAAAAAGACATCTTTTCGTCATCATTATATAGTAATCTTTTTGACAAGGCGAAAAGTCGACTAAAAGATATCCATTCGTATAAACCTAAAAAAAATTATATAGCTATTACATTTGT
>NW_012050486.1:0-444 GCF_000956235.1 Wasmannia auropunctata
AATTATAAAAAAAACCTAAGTGGCATTATCTTCAATATATAACAATCACGGAAAATTATTTTGTAATTAATATATCCCGAGAAAAACTATTGTATCAAATTAAACAAACAAAATCCAAGTTGTATTATCTCTAACGTATACATAATTTAAAAAAAATTTAATTTAATAAATTAAAAATATAATATTACCAAAAAGAAGTGAAATCCAAATATTATTTCAAGTATATTTATTGTAATTGAATTAAAACTAAAAAAATAATATACTTTGAAAAAATATTGTATCAATTAAACAATAAAATCCAAGTTGTATTATTTTCAATGTATACGTAAAAATAAAACAAGAAATGCAATAAATAGCGTAACCCAGACAGCACAAAACCCTAATAGAAGACAAAAAGATGTCTTTTTTAAGATGTCTTTTCGGCTAACAATAAGCGAAAAGATA
>NW_012050487.1:0-446 GCF_000956235.1 Wasmannia auropunctata
GGATATAGAGCAGCTACCACCGACCATAGCAAAACATGCATTGTTCCATAGATTGCACGTTCACGATCGCTTTCTTCGTTATAATTTCTCGCGGTAACTGAATATGACATCCCGCGTGCAAAGGATTAAACTTATTTATATTAACTAACAAGTTCAATATACGTGATAATGCCCACCCACTGTCACGTTCTTGAAATTCTTCCAGCGACGCTAAGGTAGGCTCAACAACGCGCGAATCGTACCACACGCGTAAATCGGAGCAAAGATAGAGTTTACAGTTTCTCGTAATGATGCTTTTATTATCACGTTTGTCACCCGTTACGAATTCGCCGTTAAATACAGTGTTTATCTTAATGTTATTATGTCTCTGCATAACATTTCGCACACGTTCGAGCACAATTTCTCGCGCATCTTCCAGAAACTGTCGAGGTTCAATGTATCTGGAA
>NW_012050488.1:0-505 GCF_000956235.1 Wasmannia auropunctata
AATTACATTTTTGACTCTTAACTTTTAACTCACTTAGTCCAATTTTATCTGTAACTATTAATTTATAACATTTTTGAAGTTAACTATAAATAAGGTCGTCGTAAGACGTCGCACACCAGTCTACAAGTAATGATTTTTGGGCTGCGTTTAGAAACTTCGTCTAGGTGCATCTAGATATGATTTTATTCTTGTTTAACATTCAGTGAATAACAAGGATAAAATAATATACCATGAATTTCTGAACGCAACCGTCACCCTATGTGTTCATTGGGTATCGCGTGTCACGTGCGACAAACAAACATCGCGCTGGTGTGTAAATTGTGCAGAAGACATTTAATGTGTCAAAGTGATTAGCCTCAAGTCTGTGATTACAGGGATTGTGGAATCGCGGAGAAACGTAAAAAACTATTAATGTTATTTGTAAAATTGAAACCCTGAAATCAAGAAATAAAAAAATTTAACTTTAACTTTTCAATTACTTTTTTTTTATTAATTTAACTTTTAA
>NW_012050489.1:0-1338 GCF_000956235.1 Wasmannia auropunctata
AATTATAATAAATTCTACTTAAGGAAAAGCTGTTTAGAAAAAGAATTAAAACGATTCTCCTTTTGTAAAAGTTAGATCACATTAAACTTAATTATATAATTATATAATTACTATTTACAATTAATTAGTTGTGCTATTGGAATTAGAAAAAAAAACTAAATTTGTATTTTTTCAATGAAATAAAACACGGTTTTTTCTAATGTTTTTTTCTATTAGAAAAAAAAATGTTTTTTTTACATCTCTAGTTACACCTATGCGACATACTATCAATTTGTCCATTACAAAGTGAAAAATTATCAACTTACTTAATGAGAAAATATTTTCTCTCATAGATATCTATATGTCGATCTAATTTCATATCATGAAAATTGTTTTAAAATATTTCCAATATAATACTATGCATCATAATAATGTATATACGTATAAAGTCTATTATACCGTTAAACCGATGAGGATAATAATTATGTAAACAAAATAAAACTCGCGCATTTTTTTTCGCTCGCTGCTGTACTTACACTTTTTATTGAATTATGAATTAACATAAGAGCAGAGATTATTCTTTTCCTTCTCAGACTGTTATAGATGTATTTAAAGAAATAAAAAATACCAATGTAGCCGCTGCAATTGTATCAGCTGTATCAATTATTATTCTTGTTTTTAACAATGAATTTCTGAAGGTAAATAACGTAATTAACTTAATGCTTTAATTGAACGTTTGTAAAAGCTGAAAAATATGACATGATTTATATCCCATTAGCCAAGAATGAGCAAAAAATGCAGCATACCAATACCCATTGAACTTATTGCAGTGGTTAGTGGGACATTGGTCTCTCGATATTGTGACTTACCAAAGATTTATGATATTGAAACCGTGGGACACATTCCTACGGGGTACGTAAATGAAGTTTTACCTCTTAACATTCGCAACTGTAGTGTCTATTTTAAAAATTTAGATATAATTAAAATATTATAATTATGTGCTTTTAAATAGATTACCCAAGCCGGAAGTGCCAAGTTTCGAACTATTACCCCTAGTAATGGTTGACAGTATTGCAATAACCATGGTTTCATATACCATCACTATATCGATGGCGTTGATATTCGCGCAAAAGCTTAGTTATGAGATAGATTCGAATCAGGAGTTGCTTGCAATGGTGAGATATTGATATATCTTGACAATTATCAGGGTTGGGTAGTACCTAGTGAAAAAGTTAAAAAAGTTAAATAATTTTAACTTAACTAATTACTTAATTACATTTTTGACTCTTAACTTTTAACTTAACTTAGTCAAATTTTATCTGTAACTATTAATTTATAACATTTTTGAAGTTAACTATA
>NW_012050490.1:0-517 GCF_000956235.1 Wasmannia auropunctata
GTAAATGATAGCAAGATTGAGTACATTCATTGGGACGATCCCCAACGAGCTTGTAGATCGCCTCCGATTGCTCGAGGCCTCGCGCCAAGCTGGTCACAATGCGCACGACAACGAGATGCTGTCGATTATCGAGGAACTTCGCGAAGTGGGTATTATTATAAATTAGACGACACAGTACGAATCATTTAGTCAACATCGAAATGCCGATCAACAAGTTTGGGACGTCGCTCGGTATAGGCGGAACAAGTTCGTACTACCAGTTGAGTGGACTACTCAGAAATTACGTGCGCGATAACGCTCTTTGCGTAGCTGCATCCGACTTTGACGCAAAGTCACGCAAGATTCGACGTGTAGCGCTGCCGGTAGATGATAGTGATGTTGCCAACAAACGTTTCGTGCAACAGACGATGCAAGTTTTGAAAGATCGACAGGACGAAATCGAGAGAAAGATTACCAACGCTTCAAAAATAATATGCAAAATGCTGATTAACGAGCTTCGAAAAGTCGATTCAAGAAA